>NC_136485.1:156595740-156788240 GCF_053919585.1 Euprymna scolopes | reverse complement strand
CTTTGATTTCCTTAATTATATCCAAATAACAGGAAAACAAAAACAAACAAACAGAAGTTATCAAAAGATTGAAACTCTGAAAAAAATTAACTAGGCATTCATTGGATACAATTTTATTGAAATAGTATTTTTTTATATAGATTCACTTTATTTCTTATTAGAAAGTAATTTACTTTAAAATGATATTAAAAAGTGATGAGATATTTTCAAAACAAAAATACTTTAATTTTGCATTCCATATCAACAATGTTTACTATAAACAGTAGAGCTTCTATTACTTAACACAAACATGCTCGAACGGCGTCTTCTACTATATTGGACATTTAAACCTTACACTTTACCAACATCTGAAGGAAAATGTGTCAAACATTACCACAACCATCATGGTACATAAGAAAAAAAAAATTATTTCCTGATAAAGATTCTGTTATGAATCGAAATATCGAATTTAATTTTAATAAATAAAAATGTGTATTTATTGAAAGAGATTCTGCGCTTCTTTGGTTTTTAAATTTTTGAATTTT
Organism: Euprymna scolopes; assembly: GCF_053919585.1. Lineage (NCBI taxonomy): Eukaryota > Metazoa > Mollusca > Cephalopoda > Sepiida > Sepiolidae > Euprymna > Euprymna scolopes. Next base: position 156,787,716 of record NC_136485.1, on the reverse strand, counting down.
GTAAAAATATTAGCATTTTTTTTTACTTGTATTTCCCATGCTGGCAACAGAAAAATTAATTTCTTTTTCTTGTTTTTTTTTTTTAGCAATTGCACAACACACTGGGAATATCTGGATGTTTTTAATAAATATTTTCAACTTTAGAGTGGAGGTTCACTTTATTATATAAATTTAATGCGCAGTTTTTGATTGAATGATGCATATTTTCATTTTTTAATAAAACATTTTTCTTCATAACTATCTGAACTGTAAAGGAAATTATTTTAAAACAATTGTGTGTGTATATATATATATATATATATATATATACACACACACAAAGTGAGTACATCCTCATATTTTTGCAGATATTCAAGTGTATCTCTTCATAGGACAACACTGACAAAATGACATTTTGACACAATAAAAAATAGTCTGTGTGCACCTTATATAACAGAGTTAATTTATTTTCTCCTTAAAATAATTAAAAATATAACCATTAAAAGCTCGAACAAAAGTGAGTACACCCCATATGGAAAGTTGTTAATATTAACATACACCATGTCAACTGTCAATACAGGGTGCCCACAAAGTCTGGCTGCATAATCTACACGGTGCCCACAAAGTCTGGCTGCATAATCTACACGGTGCCCACAAAGTCTGGCTGCATAATCTACACGGTGCCCACAAAGTCTGGCTGCATAATCTACACGGTGCCCACAAAGTCTGGCTGCATAATCTACACGGTGCCCACAAAGTCTGGCTGCATAATCTACACGGTGCCCACAAAGTCTGGCTGCATAATCTACACGGTGCCCACAAAGTCTGGCTGCATAATCTACACGGTGCCCACAAAGTCTGGCTGCATAATCTACACAGTGCCCACAAAGTTTGGCTGCATAATCTACACGGTGCCCACAAAGTCTGGCTGCATAATCTACATGGTGCCCACAAAGTCTGGCTGCATAATCTACATGGTGCCCACAAAGTCTGGCTGCATAATCTACATGGTGCCCACAAAGTCTGGCTGCATAATCTATATGGTGCCCACAAAGTCTGGCTGCATAATCTACACGGTGCCCACAAAGTCTGGCTGCATAATCTACACGGTGCCCACAAAGTCTGGCTGCATAATCTACACAGTGCCCACAAAGTCTGGCTGCATAATCTACATGGTGCCCACAAAGTCTGGCTGCATAATCTACATGGTGCCCACAAAGTCTGGCTGCATAATCTACATGGTGCCCACAAAGTCTGGCTGCATAATCTACACGGTGCCCACAAAGTCTGGCTACATAATGTAGTCAGACTTTGTGGACACCCTGTATTTTGTGTGGCTACTATTTAGAACTGCCTTTACTCTCCTGGGCATGAAGTTTTCCAGAGCTTCAGAGGTAGCCACTAGAATGCTCTTCCACTCATCCATGATAACGTTGTGGAGTTGGCAGATATTTGAGACTTTTCACACCACTTTCTGCTTGAGGATCTCCAAAAGATGTTCTATTTTCAAGTCTGGAGACATGCTTGGTCAGTCTATCACTTTTACCGTCAGCCTCTTCAGTAAAGCATTGGTCATTTTGGAGATGTGCTTGAGGTCATTGTCATGCTGGAACACTACCCTTCAACCCAATTTCTGGAGGAAGGGGATAATGATCTGCTGCAGTATTTCACAGTAAATGTTGAAATTCATGTTTCCTTCAATGAAATGTAACTCTCCAACATCTGCAGCAATTCATGCAGCCCCAGACCATGACATTCCCAACATCATACCTAAGTGTAGGCATAACACGTTAATCTTTGTACTTCTAATCTGGTTGCCGTTACACGTGCATGAAGCCATCAGAACCAAACAAATTAATCTTCATCTCATCAAATCATACGCCATGGTTCCAATAATTCATGTGCTTTGTTGACATGTCTTCAGAAAACTGTTTGCAGGCTTTTTTGCATATAGTATTGCATATAGTCTGAGCATTAACAGGCTAACCCACCACTGTTTCAATTCCTGCAGAAATGCTAACAGCACTCCTACGCCAATCTTTCAAAGAAAGCATTTGGATGTGACGCTCATCATGTATACTCAACTTTTTTGGACGACCTACCCAAGGTCTGTTCTGAGTGGACTCTGCTCTTTTAAAATACTGGATGATCTTAGCTATTATGCTGCAGCTCAGTTTCAGAATGTTAGCAATCTTGTAACTTTGCTCATCTTCATGCAGTGCAACAATGTCTTTTAAGATCCTCAAGTGAGTTTTTTGCCATGTGGTGCCATGTTGGAACTTTTAATGACCAATATGAGAGAGTGGGAGACCTGCACTACAAATTTGAACACACTTGCTCCCTATGAGTCACATGACATTTTGGAAGAAAAATGACAAGCAGTACTCAATTTGGACCTTTACGGGTGTACTGACTTTTATTGGCAGGGGTTTAGCTTTTAATGGTTATATTTTGAGAAGAAAAATAAATTAACTCTGTTATATAAGCTGTACACAGACTACTTTTCATTGTGGCAACGTGTCATTTTGTCAGTGTTGCCCATGAAGAGATATACTTAAATATTAAATAACTGCATAAATGTAAGGGGTGTACTCATTTTTGTGATACACTGTATGTATTTATGTATGTATGCATGTATATGTCAGGTCATGTCATATACTACTGGTATCATGTAACCCAGTACTACCTGCCTCATGGTCGGGTCACCGGCGACTAAACTGGTACCCCCACCAGACTTGTTTGGTGAGGAGGGTGGATAGTCTCCCTGAAGGATTAAAAACAAGACCTTCTAAAGGGCGAATGAACCCTTTTTCGGGGTCAATGGCCAACTAGCACCGTTTGTGTGTGTGCTGGGGTGGAGAGGGCTCCCATAAGCCATGGTGATGGCAACCTTTCTAGGAGAAACAAATCTCTGATTTAAAAAACCATAAAGCGGGAGACCAGTACTCGCATTAAGCTGGTCTGCAGTTTAACTTGTTGCTGGCTATCTTGCTCTTGCTTGTTGCTGGATCTCAACATTTTGAACCGAGAGAGAGAGACTTAGCTGTCGTACAAAGCTAAGACTCTGTAACATCAGCTGTGTATAGATACTCCCTCAGGCATTTACCTATAAAAGTGGTCCTGCGGTGATGGAGACTTGAAATGCTGGAAGCATGTAATAGTTGATCTCAATGGCCATCTTCAGTGTCATGTCTGCTTGAGCGTGTGAATTCACGGGTAGGACTAAAAAAAAGTAATTTTTGGGGCTCATGGACTTTAAGTGTCTGAGGGAATGGCACTCGTCTGACAAGACGTTGCAATCATCATATATATATATACATATATATATATATATTTACTTGGGGCTCACCACTTATCAAGGCTACTCAAGGATAAGGGTTAATGAACGTAAGGTGATAGTGAAGTAATTCTTAATGATATAAATTGAGTAGAATTTAATTAATTATGAGTACAACTTGACAGAAAGTTGTTTACATTAGATTTGAAGGTTATCTACCAGATTGTATTCAGCCGGGAAGCATGCCAGCAGAACAGGGTTCCAAAGACAAGCAGTTCTGGGAAAGAAGCATTGTTCATGGAATCTGCATTTACATTTAGGCACATATACAGTGGTTTTAGTTAGTCAAGTGTTTTTGTGAAAGTTTGGCAAAGGGGACCATAGATTGGAGTCCAGACGAGCACTTACCATGAAAATAACTATAGAGCAGAGACAGGCTTGTGATGTCTCTTCTGTGGGAAATAGGTTGCAAAGTAGAAAAAAGTGCATCACCTATAAGGTTTGGAAGCCAGTTTTAAACTTTATAGAAGCAAGATAGGGCAAGGCGTACCTGGCTCTTATACAGAAGATTGCATCGGCAGTGAGATACTTACTGGACCAGTAGAATGATCTAACCATTTTTCCAACGATACTGGCAAAAGATTTGATGCATGTGTTAAATGTTTGGAAGTACAAAACATATAGATTTAAATAAAATATGCAAAAATTTCTTGAGAGCTCTTTCAGCTATCATCTCTTTAGGAGAAAATCGATAAGGGAAAACAATATTATTGACGAAATTAAAGAGCACTAAGGGGAATTCAGATGTGCCAAGAATTGAAGAATAAAAACCGATTAAAATGGAAGATTTTAATCTGTATATACGGCGTTTAAAAGCAACAAAAACTTGGCACAACGAGGGTGTAAGGAAAAAATGTAAGGAAAAATTCAACATGGCGCCCGACTCTCTCTTTAACACGGTAAGATATCCTCAACACGGCACAAGAAGCAACAGCCACACGATTCCCCAGCCAACTCAATCGTCACTCCCCCACGTCTTTCCCCTCACCCGCTTTTATCGTCGTTCTAGGCCGGCTAAATTTGCATATTCCGAGAATTCGTGTGACTTTGCGAGACATCATACTTTACAAAAGACGGCGGTCGCCATCTTGGTCCTTCTTTTCTATTTTTGGTCGGTAACGCTGAGCTGGTCTCGAGGTAAGTCTTTTTCCCCTCATCCGTCTCTCCCACATACCCACACAACACACAAACACGCGGGCGCTTATCTCCTGGATGCACGTTACACTCCCCCCTGATCTGATGATCACATAGAGAGCACTGGGGGGGTGGCCTTTTAGTGTGTGTGCTTCTGCGAAGAGGTACATTCACTGTTTCAGATTCGGGCTCTGGATCTGGTTCCGCCTCATCAGATGAAGTATCGCTATCAGTCTCTGGAAGGGGCTCACTGAATCCGTGCATCGGCAGCTCATCGCTAGACGCTTCACTGCTTTCTTCTGTAGTTGTATGACGCACCTCGGTAGCTGGGCGAAGATCTCGCACATGTCGTGGGGTTCCATCGACCAAAACAGACTGCTGGCTAATCACTCCAGATATGTGTCCTCGCTTAAACTTGTCGGTGCACCGATTTCCTGGAGGCCGCACCCACACTGGATCTCCCACTTCATATCTGTTATATGTTCCCTTGTCGGTTGGCTGCGTAGTGTTGATTCCCTTCACTCCGACTCGGTACATGTAAATAGCATTCGCAGGTGCGGTTGAAGGGGACGTCCCGTCCTTTGGCGTAATGTTGTACCAATATGTTGCTTCCGCAATAGTACATCGCTTCCTGGCAGCAATTCTCTTGATGCTGCGATGGCTTCTTTCAGCGATGCCATTTCCTGACGGCACATGCGCACATCGCAACCGTAGACGGACGCCCCACTCATCTAACAACTGCTGGACTTGCTGGCTACAAAACGCTGCATCATTGTCAGTCAGGAGCTCTTCCGGCGCACCTCGCTCAAAAAAAATGGATGATAGGTGGCGAACAACATTTGCTGAATCCTGTCTGGTCATCTGCCGCCACACCGCAAATCTCGTAGGCCCGCAATCAATGAGAGTTAGAAAGGGCTTGCCACTGTAATGGGTAATATCCATGGCCAGCCGCTGCCACACACTCTCAACTTCCAAGCGACCCTTCTGCCATCGCTCTGGTGCAGGATCAATAGACTGGCAAGCCTCACAATTTCTGACGATCTGTCTGACATCCATCTTGGTCACTGCTGGGTATGCACGCCTCACAAAATAAAGGGTTCTCTTGATACCCGGATGTCCGCTCTGTGCATGAATTTTTTGTATTTGACATGGGTCGATTGCAACTGCACAAGATCGAGCAGTAATCTCCATTCCCATCTTCGCGGCTTCATACCATTTGTGAGGTACACGACTCAGTTGGTCAGCACGATTACAATGTGATGGCACCAGAGTGACGCTCAGTGATAGCCCATACTCAGATACCAGGTTTTTTAGCGTGTCTAGCCTTCTCCGTATTAACATTTCGCTTGCTGCCTTGGTACGGATTCGTGTCCGTCCTGAAAGTGTGTCAGACACCCAGTGGTAGACACAGAGAGAATCTGTGTACAAGGTCAACTTCTTAGACTGCCACTGCAGGGCCAGATTTACCCCCTTTACAACAGCGTCCAGCTCTGCCAGGTTGATATGCTGAGAATCTGTTACGGGCCGCAGCCAACACGCATCCTCGAACACGTTTCCTCCTTGCTCCAACGATACTCCCAACGCCAAAGAACTGGCATCAACCCACACACCTACGTTGTCTCCGTTAACACACCACCGCCCACAGGCAGGGTCCTTCTTGTTCACTCTCTCCAGTGTCTCTTTAATCATCAGAGTTAGTAGGACATCATCGGATATGTCATCCCAACCCGTGGTTGTTAAATTTGCTCTGCGTTTAATCACACCAACAGCTGCGCGGAGCCAGCCACAGACCGGTAAGTGACCAACAAGTTTTCCACACCAAGAAAAAACGGTCCGCCTTGTAACGAGGTTGGGGATGCTTGGAATTTCACTGCCACGCCTCCATTGTAGGGTGCCTTCTTCTTCATAAACATCCAATCCCAATACACGTGCTCCTTCCCTTAAACGTTCGGGATTCTTGCATTCCAGACCAAACTGAGCCAACTTTTCTTTGACACACGACGCAGACTGTACATCTTCATTGACGTATACGTCATCAATGTAAGCTGACGTTGAGTCCCTCATGGGCTTTTCTTGGGACAATACTGTGTTGACAATAGTCTTCATGATCTGTGGTGCCACATTTAGGCCAAAGCCAAGGCGTGTAAGGCAGTACCTCTGCCCCTGGAACCAAACTGTCTGGAACGGCCACAACGTCTCATCAACTCGCACCTGTAAATAGGCTTTTCGCAAATCCAATATTGAGACATTAGTGCCTTTCTGACGCCATTCCCTCAACTTACTGGCACATACGTCAGCATCGGCAGTGTAGGCTTCAATATGCTTGTTAAGCTCCCTATAGTCCAGCACGGGCCGTACTTTCGACTTGTTATGCTGGACTACTGCCATCAAGGGTATTAGACCCTTCGGAGGCCCAAGCTTGTCCTCAGGGTAGGGGATTAACCAGCCATCTTGGATCCACGCCTTTAGTTCCCTTTCGTATTCTGCTCGGGCCTCACTGGGTATAGGGTACTCTGCAACCCCATTCTTGAGTTTAGTCGGTGCCATTCCCTCGGTCCACTTCCAAGATGCAATCCAGGCCCTCTTGCGCGAGTCGTAGTCCACTGTAAAATCCGGCCGATCGATATGGAGCGCTGCACACACTGGGGCCTCTAAGAATCGCACCTTTCCATCCCGATGAATTGCGACTCCCCCCAGCGCCTTGATGGCATCGTATCCGAGCAACAGGTCAAACCCCAGGAGATTTCCTTGGGTCACGAGCACATTGATCTTAGTGGCTGCACCGGTGTCCGTGTAGATCTTGACAGTTCCAGCTCCACAGCATGTCTGGGTCTCGCCTCCTATCGTGGTGACTTTGATCTTCCTCTTAGTCCAACTTGGACACAGCCTGGTGCTCACTATAGTATGCGAACAGCCTGAGTCGAGAAGTGCTGAGCAGGGTATCCTGTTTACGTAGACGGTCATTACTGGTTGCGCCTTGTTCAAATTTTGCTCGGGGAGCAGGGCGGCGCTGACGTCCTCTCCCCTGATACGTTTCCCGCACAGTTTTGGGCTAGATGCCCCAAACCGCCACACTTAAAACAGCGCACACGCCCCCTGTTGGTGCAATTCCTTGCAAAATGTCTGTGTCGGCCGCAGCAAAAACATTTCCCATTGCTTGCAGGGTTCTGATTCGGAATCTCCCGAGCGCCAATCTGGCCTGTCTGTGTCGCCATCACAACTGGTTCCCCCAGGTCCTCCTCATCTTTGATGATAGCTCGAGCACGTTCCATCAAGTGTTCCATGGTCGTTGTTGAAACGCTGGTTGAGGCTCTCAGTAGCTGCTTCACCCGAGTGGGAAGGCCCGCCACAAACGCGTACGCGAGCGTCCGCTCTGACACCCCTCCACCGAACAGAACTGCGAGTTTCTTTAACTCAGCGAAGAAAACGTCCACGCTTTCCTCCGGTAGAAGTTTTCGGGAAGCAAATTTTTCATAGGCCGTACAAGGATCCATGGCAAATGCCTTGTACAGCGCAGCTTTAATTGCGGTGACATCTCCCTTTTCGGCAGCACTGAGTTGCTGATATACACTCAAGGCACCCCCAGCCAATCTCAGGGGAATTACAGTGTGTACCCTTTTCACCTCACAAAGGTCGCACGTCAGCTCGACCCTTTCAACCCAGTCGACGATGGACGTGGACCCATCAAACTCGGGTATGAGCTTTAAGTCAAATTTCGACTCGGTCATAGTCCTAGAGGCCAAATGGCCAGAATAGCTTGTAAGGAAAAAATGTAAGGAAAAATTCAACATGGCGCCCGACTCTCTCTTTAACACGGTAAGATATCCTCAACACGGCACAAGAAGCAACAGCCACACGATTCCCCAGCCAACTCAATCGTCACTCCCCCACGTCTTTCCCCTCACCCGCTTTTATCGTCGTTCTAGGCCGGCTAAATTTGCATATTCCGAGAATTCGTGTGACTTTGCGAGACATCATACTTTACAAAAGACGGCGGTCGCCATCTTGGTCCTTCTTTTCTATTTTTGGTCGGTAACGCTGAGCTGGTCTCGAGGTAAGTCTTTTTCCCCTCATCCGTCTCTCCCACGTACCCACACAACACGCAAACACGCGGGCGCTTATCTCCTGGATGCACGTTACAAAAAAAAACACACACAAGGGAAAATGAGGTCAAAGTTCTCCAAAGAGAATAAAGTTTTTGTCATCTTTGTTTGCCGACATAAAGAAGATTTTTGAACTACAATAGAGACTCCAGAATCTTTAGATGACTTTTGGAGTCTGCTCTGTGTAAAACCTCGAACCACTCTATTTTATATTTATCAGCACAGCATGGACTGTTAACCAAATGCTGGCCATTAGCAGAGTCCAAGGTTGCAGAAGAAGGGAGACTACCAGATCCTACCCTTCCCTGTCTACTTTTAGATGGAATGTGCTGGTTTATACCAGTTAGCAAATGCAAAGATGTTCGCCGAACATAACTAGCATCGCACTGGCATTTAAATGGGTAAACAATGCTACTATTTTTGGTGTAGGGCAAACTATCTTTGTGAAAAGAAGGAAACGCAGGTCTCACAGTGTATCCCAAATGCAAGGAAACAGAATAGAAGCAATTAGAAACACTTCTAACAATCTGCTTAGATAATTTAGTACTCTTGTCTCCTATTCACGATAGTTTTAAATAAACTGGGCACTTCTCAGGACCAAACTTTTTAGGGGATTTAAAATCATCAACCTTCTTGTCAATGCAATCATCAATAAGGTTCAATGCATAACCATTATTGATAAATATTTCCCTGATCTTATCAAGTTTGGAGGTTAATCTGTTAGGTGAACATATCATGAGGGCTCTATGTATGAGTGTATAAATTAGGCCGACCTCACATGATTTAGGTATAAAGAAGACCAGTTCACATACAAGGTAGTGAAAGTCAGCTTCCTATAAATAGTAGTGAGAAAGGCCCCTCTTGAACGTTCAACAAGAAGGGAAGAATGTTATCTATAAAACAGGTCTCAGTGGAACACCCTGCTTATGAATTTTAGGGAGACCACACAATCTGGGACGTTGTGACCTAGAGGATCTAATCTTGTCATAAATGTCCTTGAAAGAAAAAGGCAAGTAGGCGTTTTATCCATTTTGATCTCATTTTTGCAAGCATTATCCGTCAACTCGACAGGCCAAAGTTACCAGAATTTGGAAGAATCGTTAACATTTTCCCAACCTACTCAGATTTATCCATTATTACAACTCCTGCTCCTTTGTCTGGTTTACACATATAGATGTCGGTATTTGACTTTAACGTTTTAATGGTTTTAAACTGCGTTTTATTCTAAACAAAGTCGCTATGATCAATGGGAGTGTTACTGTATCAGTGTGCTAAGTCAACCAAACTAGATTTCATCCCAGAAATATTTTCATGGGAATAAGGAGCATTATGTGTAAGCTGAGAAAACAAAACCTCAAAAGCCAGTGTTCTCTCATTATTTATACTAGTGAGGGGAATGCAAAAATCTAAGATAAGACTCTATCTTCAATATCTGTAAGGACAGTTTTTTTTTTTGTTTTTTTTTTTTACACAGAGATCACCACTTATCAAGGCCCGGAAACCACTCAGGGATAAGGGTTATTGCAAGTACATTACGTTAGTGTGGAGATTTGATGAAGTGTTTACTTAAGGGGGCGGTTCATTAGGAATTTGTTAACATTCGACTTGAAGACATCCAAGTTGTAGTCCGGTGGGAAGCAGGCAGACGGAACAGAGTTCCACAGGCGTGCAGTTCTAAGAAAGAAGCTTTGTTCATGGAATCTACGTTTTGATTTAGGCACAGATACAGAGTGGGGAAAATTTTTCACAGTGGATTCAGCTAGACGTGTGTTTTTCGTGAAAGATTGGCGAGGGGGGACCAGAGATTGGAGTCAGACGAGCACCTGCCATGGAAATAACGATAAAACAAGGATAGGCTTACTTGGACGTACTTGGCTTTTATATAGATAGAGAATTCATCAGTAGTGAGATATCTTCTGGAGCGGTAGAAGGATCCCACCATCTTTCCAGCGACCTTGGCAACAGACTTGATGTACGTGTTCCATTTCAGATCAGGAGTAAAGGTCAAACCCAGAAGCTTGTCAAAACATGGGGCCTCACCCAGACGAGAGCCATCCATCACAATTGATGCCAGATGGGGATCAGAGCGTTGATGATGTAAGGATAGGAGTTTGGTTTTGGATGCATTAAATGTAACCAGCCACATCTTCCCCCACTGAACCACGCGCTCAAGATCAGAGGAGAGAGAGAGTTTTCAAAAGATTAACAAGATGTTTGTTTCCATTTCTATTAGGTTCAAAACCATATCTTCTTCGAACCAGAAGAGCAAATTGTTTATCATTATCAATGAAAGAACGCTGCTAAGCATATTCATCACCGATAGATAAATGCTTGCAAAAGCGAAAAACTTAAAAAAAGAACAAGAAACCCTTCACTACGGACCAAAGTTGATGACGGATACTGATATAAAATTCTGGCTTCTCAACCATTCTGTTAATGGTGTCTCGTATAAATGCCCGCTTCATAGATAAACTGGGTTTAACTCTAGATGCAGCAATGCATTTACTAATGTAGAGTGAGGCGACATCTTGTTTCAGACAAGAATGCAAACAAATGCTAGAGAGGTTAATGGATCTATTTTATTCCTTAATCGAATAATATTATTTAATTTGTCAATCTGATATTGACTGTACCTCTTCCATAAATATTTAAATAAATGTTTGGAGGTACAAAACTTATATATATATATATATATATATATATACATATATTTAAATAAAATATGCAGAAATTCCTCAAGAACTCTTGAGCTTTTGAGAAATTTCTGCATATTTATATATATATATATATATATATATATATATATATACAGGGCTCTACGGAAAAATGTATCTTTAAGTGACCTTTGACAACTAAAAATGTTCGTTTACCAGCCAAATAGAAATATTACTTTCTAAACCCATGTGATTTTTGGAATATGACGAATGTATACATCATAAAACCATTTCTGCATTTTTATTTTAAAATAAATATAATTCTAAATACGCACTGCCTTTTATGTTAATATTTGATAAACATTACATTTTTTTTCAGATGTTTTTTTTTAAATCCTTTGTTAAAAAAAGCATATATTGTTTTATTAAACAGCTTATTGTTTAAATAATTTGTTTTATTAAAAAAAAAAAAAATAAAGGTTGAAAAGACATTTTCCATTCATTAATGAGCTTTGGAAGATTGTCAATCAAAAAAACAATCGCCAAAAGATAAGCATTTTATTATTTCTAGGCAACACTTGGAAAAATCACTCACAACAGAATGCCCTGATATATATATATATATATATATATATATATATATATATACACTTATATCCTTATATATATATATATGCATATATATATACTTATATACTTATATATATATATATCCTTATATATATATGCATTTATATATATATATACACTTATATATATACTTATATCCTTATATATATATGCATATATATATATATATATATATACATACATACATCCTTATATATATATATATATATATCCTTATATATATGCATATATATATATATACATACATACATCCTTATATATATATATATACATCCTTATATATATATATATGCATATATACTTATATATATATATACATCCTTATATATATGCATATATATATATATATATATATACTTATAAAGAGTGACCCAGAAAAAACGGGACCCAACTCTAATTAGGCCCTGTTTCTTAGTGTTTTGTCCGAATGAAATTAAACTTTGGTCATGACTAGTTTATTATATTCAAAACATCACATCAAAACACTAGGGTCTTTGGCCTTTTTTTCTCGGTTGACTGTAAAATGCTCAGAAAAACAATTGAATGTGCTCTATTTTTCTTGGGTCACCATGTATATATATATATATATACTTGACCATGTAACCACCGTGAAGGCCAGTTTGAAGAATTTGGCTCTTCGTTACTCAAATTCAAACATTGACTCTGAAGATTTTGTTTGGTCCAGCACACACTTTAAAACCATTAAAACGCTTAAATCTAACAAAGATATTTATATTTGTAGACCTGATAAAGGTGCTGGTGTGGTTATCTTGGACAGAACGGACTATGTTCAGAAAATGTCAGTTATTTTGAATGATCCGGATAAATTTCTTTGTATTGGTACCGCTGATATTCACGATAGCACCTATGAAAATGAAGTCAAAATCCAGAAGAGCTTTTGTACCTCTACAAAAAGGGTTATTTTACAAAAGATATATATGAAAAAATAAGTCCTTCTGGCTCTCTGAGACCTAGACTTTATGACCTTCCTAAAATCCACAAAGAAGGTATTCCACTTAGACCTATTTTGTCTATGACGGGGTCTGCCCAGCACTCCTTAGCCCAATGGCTTCTAACCATTATAGAACCGGTTCAGGCTCTATACACTAAACATTGTATTAGTGACTCATTTAGATTAGTTGATCATTTACATGAATTGAAACCCGGTGTTGAGAACAACTTTATGTTTTCTTTCGACATATCCAGTTTATTTACCAATGTCCCGCTACAAGAGACTATAGATATTTGTGCAGACTCCCTTTACAACAGTGATTTAACCCCCACCGCCCTTCCCTAGAGATATATTTGTTGAACTCCTATTAATCTGTACTAAAGCTGTAAAATTCAGTATAGTCAGATTGATGGGGTTCAGATGGGAAGTTCCCTGGGCCCGGCATTGGCCAACATTTTTGTGGGATATTATAAGTCTGCACTATATAACAGTATATCGAAACCATTGATATACTTTAGATACGTCGACGACACCTTTGTAGCTTTTGCATCAGAAAACGAGGCATTAGCTTTCTTCATAAACTTAATTCCCCCCATAAACCATTAACATTTACTATGGAGGATGAGAATGACGGTTGCTTGCCCTTTCTTGATGTTTTAATTGAACATGGTAAGAACTCTTTTCTTACGACTGTTTATCGTAACCGGCCTCTACACAAATTGGCGTTCATTCGTCCTCACTTCAAGAAAAAAAGGGCTCATTCAGACATTAGTGTATAGAGCCCTTAGAATCTGTTCTTTTAGTAAACTGAATTGTGAATTAAAGAAGATTAAAGACATTTTTATTCCCAATGGTTATCCGGAGAAATTGGTTGATAATATTATTTATAATAAAGTTAAAGCTCACAATTCTCCTACAGTTTTTGGTCCCTCCAAGTGTCCTGTTTATTTAAAAATCCCTTGGATTGGTGACCCTGGTCAATGTTTGGGTAGACTTGTTATCAAGTCTGTATCAAATTGTTTCCCATCTCTTGCTCTTCGCTTGGTTTATCTTGTTAAGTCTGCATTTCCCTCAGTTGTGAAGGATGGTTTGCCCTACATCACAAATAATAATGTGATTTATCAATTCAATTGTCAGTGTGCTGCTGTCTATGTAGGTCGAACCTGTTTAAATTTTCAGACAAGAATAAACCAACATGTTCCAGCATTCATCAGACTAGGTAAGCTTCATCACCCCTCGTTCACCTTGGAATCTGCTATTGGTCAGCACCTCACTGAAAATCCAGCATATGCCAATGCATATAAAATGGACTGGTTTAGGATTTTACACCGGGCTTGCTCTTCGAATCACCTGAGGATTCTGGAGTCAGTCTCTATCCTCTCACACAGGCCCTCTCTCTGTCGACAGAAGAAATTCATGAAATCTTTGGACTTATTTGGGGATATATTTTAAATTTTAACTTTCCCACACATCCCATTTTGTACATATATTTTATACAATTGTATATATTCTACAACGTATAATTCACTCGTAATTTTTTTTTTTTTTGCTCGTAATCCCATTCGCCCTTCATTTAATTTTATATATGTATATATATAATTTTTTTTCTCATCCATTCGTTATAATTTTATAAGTAATCCCCACTTAAGTCTTCACTCTTGCGTGACATTTGTTCTCTTTATAGAAATTCATCGATTGACTCCTGATGAGTTTGTTGATGAAAGGGGCCCCTAGAGTCTTCCCGACCTTATTTAAAGTGCTATATATATATATATATATGATGATTGCAACGTCTTGTCAGACGAGTGCCACTCCCTCAAACATCTAAAATCCATGAGCCCAAATGCCTGAGGGAGTATCTATACAAAGATGATGTTACAGAGTCTTAGCTTTGAACGACAGCTAAGTCTCTTTCTCGGTTCAAAATGTTGAAATCCAGCAACAAGCAAGAGCAAGATAGCCAGCAACAAATTAAACTGCAGACCAGCTTAATGCGGGTACTAGTCTCCCGCTTTATGTTTGTTTAAATCAGAGATTTGCTTCTCCTAGAAAGGTTGCCTTCACCACGGCTTACGGGAGCCCTCTCCACCCCAACACACACATACATACACACACACACACAATTATACACTATGCTAGTTGGCCGTTGACCTAGAAAAAGAGTTCATTCGCCCTTTATATATATATATATATATATATATATATATATATATATATATATATATATATACACTATCTGAAGTATCCACTATCATTCGCCCTTTTTATATATATATATATATATATATATATATATATATATATATATATATATATATATACACTATCTGAAGTATCCACCTCTGTCAGGTTTCTTGATTTATAGCCAAGATTAGAAGTTAAGAACATCTATTAAATATTTCTCCATCAATTTTTTAAAAACATACTTAAGTTTATGATAATGATTGATATCGGTTAGGAAATAACTGGAATTTTATAGAAAAACAACTGTCTACTGTGAGATTCGAACCCACAATAACATATTTAAGACAAACACTTTATCCACAAGGCTGCAACTCAAAAATATTTTGTGCTTTCAACCTACTGAAATGAATTTGGCAGACGGATAAAAAATTAAAAGCATATTTTACCTCTTAGCATACATCGAAGAAAGTTAAATCGTCTAAAATAAAATAAACAAACAAATATCTATGAGGTGTCTTCAATAAGTTTCCAGACATTTTTGTATGAGCACTCTTATTGATAGTACACGCATAAAACACTATTCTCCTTCAAAGTAATCTCCTCCGGCTGTAATGCACTTGTACTGTTCCAACAACTTCTCGAAGGCCCAATGTAAGTTCTCTTGTGTGTGAGTGTTAATGACCCTTATCACAGCCAATTTCATCTCCTCAATTGTCTCATGACAACAGCCTCTAAAGTTTTCCTTAAGCTTAGGGAATAACCAAAACTCCCAAGGAACAAGGTCTGGATGTAGGGAGGGTCTTGATGCTCATCTTGGTCAAATTATCTGTGCAAAAGATAGAGCACTCTTGGAACAAACTTCGCACAAATCTTCTGCATTATTTCGATTATCAGTTATTGATACTTATCGAAGACATTCCAACATAAAAACCTATCTAAGAACACTTCCAGGCACATAAAGTGAAATTTTAGCCGTTTTCGAGTCCACAGACACACAGACAGAGTTCCTTTTATATAATAGTAGAGATTTGCTAATGACACAGGGAGCATTAGAAATGACAGAACATTTTTTTTCATGTTATTTTTACATGCTTTTAATTCTAAATGATGATTTTTTTAAAAATGGTTCAAGGATTTCATTGGGCCAAAGGTGCCGATTCCAAATCTGTGGTAAGTTTTTCTCTTAGAACAACATGTTTAACTGTGACAAACATATAACACATCATTCAATAAGTCTAGGGCATAATTAATAAAACAACTTTTTGGTAAAATTTGTCTTTATTCATCCACATAGTCTTCTTTAAGAATGATACACTGGCTTCAACACTTCTTTAACAATTTAATCCATTTTTTATGGAGCAATATGTCTTTGTTATCAAAATACCTTATTTCAAATATCACTTCATCATTGGAGTCAGATCTTTTCCCCTAGAGTAATATTTAGAGATCTACTAACAGCAAGTAGTCACTCTTGGCCAGATCTTGTGAATAGGGTTGGTATGGAAGCGGTTTAAAGTGCGATAGGTGTAGTTTTATCATTGTTATCAACTTGTGACATCGTATTGATGAAAGAGCACATTTTCTTTGGCGATTTCTTCAATTCAAATGCACTTATATAATATTCACGACAAATGGTTCTTTATTTCACAAGGTAATGAACAAAACATCTGGTGCTTTCTAAAATACAAGCCTCAAATCGTGCTTGCTGATGCTTGCATTTTGGATCACCTGTTGACCCAAGTGAAGTGGTGGATCCAGGTTTCTTCCATTGCGACGTGCTGATACAAAGAATTCTTCTGGTTGCAAACAACACTCTGAATCATTGGCACATTGTTTTTTATCAACTGTGAGCAAATGCGGCACCCACTTAAAACACAGCCTTTTCATTGACAAATTTTCATGTTTTCTCATATCTTTAGTTCCTCTGCTATTTCATGCTATTTCATGCTATTTCAATTTATGATGGGATAATATGACTTTGTGGACTTCTTTAAATGTCTTTTGTAACAGAAATTCGATTTTCCTTTAATAAAAACCGGTTTTCTTTTTTTTGTTGCAGACCATCTACTAGTTGGCCAGTTGTGTACAAATCCCAAGAGCGATAGGAGCCTTCTATCATGTCTGAAAGTGACACAATGTTCAACGAACGAGCTCGGAAATGTGTTGCTGTACAATTCATGCTCTCTACCGATCCAAGTTATGACAACAGGACCATTGCCAGCACACTCAAAATGCAAATCCTAATGGTTTAACACTAAAGGGCACAGTTCAAAGAAGTTCCTGTCCACAGTTATGGTCTTTGGTGTGATTTCAAGTGAGGGGCACATCATGCCACCTTACATCTTCAAAGTCGGCTTGAAAGTCAACACCAAAGTGTATCTAGATGTATTGAATAGTGTGATGATCCCCTGGTGCAATCAGATTGCCATTGGGAGACCCTGGGTGAGGCTACAACTTTGTACTCTTCTCTCACTACCCCCTCCTCCCCTGACCTGAATCTGTTTGACTACTTAGTTTGGTCATACGTCAAGAACATCACCAACACGACTTCCCACAACACCAAAGCCAGCTTGATTGCTACCATCCGCTGAGTATTCGCCAATCTTCCACCATCACTTGTGGAAAAGGCATGCTCCCAGTTCTGGACCCGAATCAAGGTGGTGACTGAGGCTGAAGGCAGCTACATTAAATAGCTCTACCACATAATCAAGTTACCTGAATTGTTTTTTTGCAATAAAAGTTTTAAAATAAAGCTGTAGTGTTGTTTTCTTTAGGACGATAAATTTATCGTTACCCCCTGTACAGATATATAATACTAAATGAATACAATAATAATAAAACATAAAAACGAATATATCCAGATGGATTTTAGATTCTACCATTATTTTACTTATACATTTTTATAGTTTACGTTACCTAAATTTCTGAATTATTAACTTTTACAAGAGAATGTAAAATTGCAATAAAATAACTGAAACAGATATTAACAGAAACCATTTATAAGAGTTCTTCTTCTATATTTGAAAATCTGGTCTATCCTATAATTTAAGTAATAAGAGTGATAGTCTGATATCTCGTCCAATGGTATTAGAGTAAGGAAACATAATAACCTCAACAAGATGTGGGTATTACCTGAAAAATATCTGACTCTTGACATCTGAAAAAATTGCCCACCAGAGAAATAGGAAGTTATGTATAAAAAGACTCGGTTGGTTTTAAAAAGCATTACTGACTCTTGACTCCTGCAAAATTCCACTTCTCCAAATAGAAGAACTCTGGATTGAGACAAAATTAAAAATTACTGCGGTGTAGAAGCATCTTTTTTCACTAAGACGTGTCCCTTAACTCTTCAGGGTCATGGAGGCACTGCATTATTTTATGCAACATGTCTTGGGCAAGAATGGCCTAGCAGTGTCTATCCCTCTCCCTGACCGAGGACAAAAAAGATGACATTTAGTATCAGAAAAGATACCACACTTTGTTCAGAATCAGAAAAAATTTGTGTTTCGATTCAGGATTTGTTTAAACAAAAACAAAAACAAAAAATAATCCTTGATCTTAGCTGTACTTGAACTCGGTCTGCTGAGCTCATAATTCAAACTGGCAACATCACTATAACTCACACCTCCATTTATTGTAATGTTTAACATAGATTTAAAAAAAAAAAAAAAAAAAAAAGGACAAAACAAGAAATTGTTTCTCTGACAAATTTGTATTTATCTTTATTTTAGCTAAGTGTGTAATTGCAGCTGCATGCTGATTAAACAAAGCAGCTGCGACCACAAGTACTGCAGTCCATGGGGACTTGTATCAGGTGCCTTTATTTTTAATATAAGAAAAGATTATTTTATTTTCAAAAGGAAAAAGGGGGCTTTCTTCTTCATCCTAAGAAAGTAAATAATTTCTTAAATAAAATATATAACAGCAACAACTTATTTTATCTTAAAGAAGAAATTTCATATTCCAAAGTGAACTTTTTCGTTTAATAAAAAGAACAAAGAAGCATTAATACAAATATGTCCCATGAGAAAGGTAAACATTCTAGAAGAAAATAATTACGAAATAAAAAGTTTTATGTTTATTTTGTGTGAAAAGCTTCCCATGAGCCTCTCTTGGAAAACTTGACACTAAAAATGAAAAGGAGAAGGAACAGTAGCGAGATTTAAAAGATGGTGAACTAAATATAAAAAGATAAAAACAATGGAAGGATTTTGTTTATTGAATTTTTGAAGATTAAAGAAAGAAAAAAAAAGTACAATACAAGCCAGAAACAGAAGTCTTCGGTTTTGGGGGAAAAATAAGCGCCAAAAACAAAAGCATAAAACTATTTTTCAAGTTAACTTTAAATAAAAATCATAACCAAATCTATAATAAATAGCAGTCATTAATATTACCTTTGGCATAACTACTTTATGTACAGAATAATCACATTAACCAGTTCCCATTGGATCACCAAAGTTAAGCAATGATGAATCTGTTCAGTACTAAATGGGTGACCATTTAGGAATACCAGGCATTGTATGTGCTCTCCGCTTATCTCGGCATTATTTCCAGTCGTCCTGAACTTTCCTTGCCACTGAACTCAAGCAGTGCCCATTCAGGAGAGGTGTGGTTGGAGATTGAACAACCCTTGCCTCACAATTACATGCACAGTGGCCCCTACAAGGGGGGGGGTATTCATTATTTTTGAAGACTGAACGGAGGCATTGATGTCTGCTTTACAGAAAATCAGTCTTTTTGAGTTAGAACAGAAGTAACTCATGCATTTTAGAAAACAAGACCCACTCTCTCAAGCGGATAAGTGATGTTTACACATACATAACTGCACTTATTATTTCAGAGTTTTCCTTCTCTTAGACTAATTCCTCTATCAAAGGTTTATCATCCAGCATACTCGATATTTCTATTTGGTTTATAAAAAACAAGGGCAAATTCACTTTCCGAAGATTAAACTGGTTAAAAAATATTTTTTAAAAACAAAAAAATAAAAACAAGTGAAGCATGCATGGTCCCCTGTGAGTGCACAGTGAATGAGGCATAAAAAATGACTAAGTCCATCATTTGCCCCCCCCCATTTAGCCCCAAAAGTCCCCAAGGCCTTAAAATATTTAAGTTTAAGTTCAGCACCATGCAAAACTGCTAAATAGACATACACAGAAAATTTTAGACAAATATGGTAAAATATTCCCAAAAATGTAGTGTTTTTGTTAGCTCTAAAAGAACCCCTAGGGCACACTAAAGAGTTATCGCAAAGTATAGACAAAAAAAATTATATAGAAATCAGTTTGTTACAACTTTTCAGAAAGTTTTATAAAAATCCAAGGCATCAATTTTTTTTTAATAAGTACAAAAGTGTCAATTTTAGCCATTTTAACCCAAAAGACACCTCTATGGGGGCAACCGAAGTTTTCCCGGAAAATCCGTTCTGTTACATTTTTACTCATATCATGTTTAATGTTTGTGCAACATTTTAAAAAATTAGAAGACATGGTTATTGAGAAAAGTGTGATACGGACAAATGCACAAGTGTGAATTTACAAGTCCACCCTGCTTTTGTTGTATTGTATTATCATAATGATCTTAAAACACTTCAAGGCCAAAACCTAGTCAACAAGTGTTACATAAATAGATTCTAATCCAGAAAACAGCAAATCTTTCCCCTTTGTCAGAATCATAGCTCATGGAATGTGAAGACAAAGGACAAAAGAACAAATTCAGGAAAGTGAGTTATTTGGTATAATGTATCTGTTAATCGGCTGGGAGATTGAGGTTCAATCCTCATGTAAAAGACTAAAAAAAATGGTATGTTATGCCCCCCCTCCGCTAAACACACAGCATTATGAGGTGAAGATCAAGGGTAAGTGGAGTAATTCAGGGAAAAGAGCGGTTCTCTACCCTACATCTTGTAGGAGGTCAATGAAAAGAAACCTACAGGTTGCATTCAATGCTGAAACACAAGTGGACGGTACATTTTAGAGAAAAAGAATCACTCTCTCTCAGCGTTAAAAAATTATATTTAAATTAGGGAGAGCTTTTTTTTACTTGCAAATGATATTTTACTAAAGTTTATTTTAGCAGAGGATTGATTTATAAAAACACCATACCATCTGTTCTTTTTCACCTGAATTCAATACCATGAAAAAAGTTATTTTCTTGTTAACAAAATACACCTATTTGTAGAGAATACATTTTGTGACACACATCATCTCCAGCCTCAGAGTAAAGGGGATCGTTTATTTCATTTTATAGAAAAAAAAATTAACAAAAGATAATACATAAACCATTGCTTATTTTAAATGAAAAGGTTGTTTTATCGAATTTCCAAACTATAAAACTGTAGTGAAATTTAGATGTGATTCAAACACATGCTAAAAAGCAAATGGTTCTAATAGCTACCTATTTCTTTCTCCACTTTGTTGAGATTCGCTCTTCATTTTCAAATACAAGTTAGTTTTCACAGCAACCAGTTAACTCAATATTCTCTTACAAATGAAAATCGTTTTAAATCCCAAAGTGGTATGTCAAATTAACCAAGCCTATAAAAACATTGACCTTGCCAACAAAATCAGATTTCCCCAGATAGATGCAACAAAGGACCCAAGAATGTATGTTTAACAGAAAGGAATCGTTAATGACTCATGTACAAGTTCCATCAGCTTGCACACATCTATACACACACTAACAAGAATAAGGTGATCTAATGTATATGCACACACACACTGCCACATTGCTCGTTATTTACATACACATATTATTCAAACTATGGACATATTGACATACACACCTCTAATATACAAAAAGTCATACATTTTCTGATCACATAAAAATTCTAGTCAAATTAAAAGCATTTTTATAACTGAATAACCCCAATTAAATCTGAAACCCCTTTTAGCATAGATATGTTAAATCCTCATTTCCCTACTGTTTGAACCTATACACACTAGTATGTTTAAAATTTGGGGCTGCCATCACACACTCATACAAATACTATTATTTCTAGTCTTCAATTACCTCAATCTCGATCCCTAACCCCATAACCTTTTACATTCATTCCTATATCTAAACAGACTCAAATCTGCACCCTTACTGGGCCTTATTTACTTGCAACCAAATCTTATTTTTCACAACATTTGATGGAACCTTCTGATATTAACTCCATGTGACGAGGAAGACCTGATATTTTCATTACAAACTTTGCTTTTGTATAAGCTGTATCGCCTGAAGAGGTCTCTAGTTACTGGTAACTAGTTGACCGAAACATGCTCATGACTGTGTAGCAACATATTACTGCTTATGTAAAAACAAATAAAGAGTATAGAGTATATATATATATATATATATATATATATATATATATATATATATATATATATATATATATATATATATTCGTTTCTTTGTGTATGATGGTAAAGATTATCAGAATTTTAGTAGTATTTACTACATATTTTACAAAAATTAGTTTTTGTTTTTTTTCATGACGTGCATTTTTCAACTTGCAGGAAAATCACTCCAGCGGCAAACAAGTACACACAAAAATTTTATATCTGATTAACATGCATCTAAAGATTTTTACAAGAAATAACAATTCATGAAATTTCATAATGCAACATTAACTACTGAACCTATTTTAGGAAATTCCTGATTCTGCCGTGCCGCCAATTATACCATCTTTAATCATAGTTCATGCATAAAGAAATCTTAAGCTTTCAAGTAAGTAGGTTATTAACTTCAAATTGACCCAAACTAATTTTTACATTCATTTTTTTTTTATAAGTCTGAACACTTTTTTCAATGCTTGGGAACGTCTTAAGCATTTCTGATGTAAAATAGAGGCTGCTAAAGTCCTAATAAATAAAAAGTACAAAAAAAAAATATAGAAAATTTCTTTAAAGTTAAAAGTAATCAAGAAGATAAAAGGAAAGTAAAAGCTTAAAGTATTTTTTTACCGTTACATACAGTCTAGCTTTTTGTTTTTTGAAGATATGGAAGTAATTTACTTCTACTTAAACTTAATTTAAACTTTTTAAATAGTTCAGAAACATGTTTTGCAAAAAAAAAAAAAGGTTCTTAATGAAATTTGTTGATATCATAAAACACTTCTGATATTGATTTTGCTATTGTAAGGTCCCTGAAGAAACTTATGCCAAACTTTATAAGAAAAGCAAACACTGGCTTATTAGATAAAGACCTATCCACATTTAATTGCATATCCTTACTATAAAGGAAGTGGTGTATGTTTGTAATCAATACTTTGAGTGTTATTTTAAAAGGTGTTTGTAGTAAAAAATACATGAGACTTGTTACTAGTGTTGGGACGATTAATCGGAAATCGGAAAAATCGGAAGATTTGGGGGTATCGGAATCAGTATCGGAATTGGAAAAATTGATGCCTATTTTCCGATGCTAAAATGATTCTTTTAATTGTTTTTTTTTTTTAATTTGATTTTGTTTAAAGTAAAATCCTCCATTGCTGGTAATAATGATAAAATGATAAATATTTATTGATTTTAAAATACCGGTAAAGTAAAATCGATAGATCATCCTCCACAAGAGTATTTTGACGTTTAGAAAAATATGTGCTTATTTAACATGTGTTTTTATGAAAATCGGGGAATATAATAATCTTACAGTTAAATAATTAAAGATTTATAAAGAATCGGAATCGGTAATTGTTTCGGAATCGGGAATTTAGCACGGAATCGGTAATTGTTTCGGAATCGGTAAAAATATTGGAATCGTCCCATCACTACTAGTTACTTTATTAAAAGCTATTTTTGCTCTTACAAAATATGCAAAAACAAAATGGAATATTTAACAGTCCATATGAAAGTTTAAACAAGTTTTAAAGAATTTCATGTTTTAGGATCGTTGTACGTCAATAAGTGTACAGTTTGATGTTAGTGTGGAAACTGTGTACACAATCATTCGTGAGGAACGGACTCAAAAGATTTGCACAAAGTTTGTCCCAAGGGTGTTCATAGATCAGAAAGAAAGACGTTGTTACAACAGCAGGGAGATGGTCAAGCTGATCAATTCAGATCACGCAGTTCTTGATGCTCTGGTCACCTACTATGACACAGAAACCAAGAGACAGAATTTCAAGTGGCAACATGCTGGATTTCCTAGACTCAAGAAGGCCAGACAGAACAAATCCACCCAGAAACTTATGATGATCCTTTTCTTGACAGCACAGATATGATCTACTCGCACTGAGTTCCCACTGGACAGACAGTCAACAAGGAATACTATGTTGAGGTTGAGTTCAGGAAAAGATTCTGTTGGAAGAAGCCAACACTCTTCAAATGGCATTTCCACCAGGACAGTGCACCAGTCACAACATTATCCTTGTCACAGATTATTTGACCAAGATGCACATAAAGGCAGTTCCTCGCCCTCCCTATAGTCCAAACCTTGCTCTTTGTGACTTTTGGTTATTCCCTAAACTAAAGGAAAACCTTAAAGGCTGTCGTTATGAGACAATTGAGGAGATGAATGAGGCTGTGACGAGAGTCATTGATATGCTCACACAAGAGGAATTCGATGGGGCCTTCTAGAAGTTGTTGGAATGGTATAATAAATGAATTCCAGCCAGAGGAGATTATTTCAAAGGGGACTAGAGTTTCATGCGTGTACTATCAATAAAAGTGCCCATATGAAAAACGTCTGGAAACTTATTGAAGGTATCGCGTATATAAAATTATCCTTTATCAATTATACTTCTTGCACTAGTACTTACAGAAATGCTGTGCTAGATAAATAATGAATGGTCATTTGAAGATCAGCATTATGTTTCAAATGGGAGGGGGTGACGTTCATAGCTTTACAAAGTAGAACAATAAAATTGTCGCCCTAGAAAAGACGACATGATTCAATTTCCATTCCAGTTTTCTTTTTTGTTGCAGACCATCTACTAGTTGACCAGTTGTGTACAAATCTCAAGAGCAATAGGAGCTTTCTATTATATCTGAAAGTGGCACAACATTCAACGAGCGAGATTAGAGAAAATTTTCGTTTTCATATCATCTTAAAAAGAAAAACCTTCATATAAACTAAAATCAATCAACCAGATTCATGAACATATTATTACAAGGAAATAATACTTTCAATTAATTTAGTTCAGTCTAGTATAAGTTTATTAAAAATTAAATACTCCATTGTCATTCATTTTCTATGCATTGTGTTTAATACTTGAATACAATTTCTGGATAACAATGATTTAGTGATATTTTCTAAGTGGTTATAATGCCAAGCTTTTTAACCTATTTTTAATCTGTTTTACAATAGTTTTTTTTTTTAACTTATTTATCCTGTTCATGAGATTCTTCAGCAGTCATAAACTAGTCTATTTCAGCCTACTAACTAACACATTTTATTTGTTTATTTTTTTATGACCATTATAACTAAGTCTTAGATTGTAATATTTGTTTGAGATTGTTATAACTGACAAAGTAGATACAAATATTAGCTTGAGAGGAATATTCGATTTTCTTAGTTTTTACATACTTTTAGAATTCTGTGTCTGCTCTTCGCTGGGGACTGACTGACTCATCCTTTTTAGGTCAATCATCGGTCAAAGAGAGAGAGAGAGTGTTGTGTGGGGTGAGCGAGCAGCAGCAGCAGAAGAGAAAAGAGAATAGATTTTGGGGTATCTTGGTTAGTTGAGTTCTTTTAGAGAAAGAGAGGATTAAAGAAACAATGTCTTTTTTTCATGGTAGTAGTATGTGGCCTGAGGTCACTTAGGTTCACTCCTACAAGATCTATCTAGAATATGTTAGCCTTTTTTTATGTGACAGTCATTTATTATGTTTTTTATTTATTATGGTCATGTGACTGCCTGGACATAATAATTTTTATCTGAATAGTTTGGTAAAGATCTGCAAAAGTCTGGCTACAAACCAAACGATCTTTCATAAAACCAGAACAAATGATAATAATCAGAAAAGCCTAAGGTAAAAAAAACAAAAAAAAAACAAAAAAAAAAAAACATATTTTTTGCATATATTTCTAACAAAAGCTATATATTATATTTCCAAAGGCATTTTAAAAACTCTGTTGGTATTAAAGTTCTTCCAGTTCTAGATTTATCTTCTCTTTTTCTTTTCATTTAAAATATTTTAAGAATCAGTGAATAAAAATG
Source organism: Euprymna scolopes (assembly GCF_053919585.1). Taxonomy (NCBI): domain Eukaryota; kingdom Metazoa; phylum Mollusca; class Cephalopoda; order Sepiida; family Sepiolidae; genus Euprymna; species Euprymna scolopes. The sequence goes on along the minus strand of NC_136485.1, from coordinate 156,761,603 downwards.
TTTTATTATTTTTATCAAAAAGCTGCAACGTTCTATGACTTCCTGACAAATAATAAAAGGATGCCATGCTTTTTATACCTTTTTTTCCTCCTCTGTTTAGAATGTTGAAGAGTGTCAACAAATGCAACAATCAGAATCTGCGGAAACGATTAAACATTTTTTACTTAAGAAAATCCTTGCTTTAATGGACATTTTATGTATGTACATTCAGTGAAGAAATTTTGTGCAGATCGATTTGTACATTGAAACAACGAATGAACGTTTCATAAAATTGAAAATGTCTAATCTTTCATAACGATTCCATATTCATTCAATTTTATTAAGAATATACTTTTTATAAAAAGCCAAATGTAAAAATTTACATGAATTTACGTTTTGCATCAGGCTATTTTTATTTATCAAATGTGGGGAAATTCATTTTAAGTCAAGAAACACACTTAATGTATTATATAAAGGGCAGTAGTCTGTGTATATGTTTGCATAGCTTAAAGTTCAGAACTACTAAACAAAGATCCACAAAAAAATGGGCTTTGATTCATATTTTTACAACCACAGGAAGCAAAGTTACGACCGAGCAAAGTTGACAACAAATATTTAAAAATTTATAAGATAGATCGGCATATATCATCCATTTTCATATAGATAATAGTTTCAGAATTATTTTCATGTATAATATGTAAATATTTGATAATTATTAATTGTGCGGAAATTTCTTGAAAATGTTATCTTTTATAGAAATTCAAATCTGCTTAACGGGGAAAATGGCTCACTATGCGCTAATGCGCTGACCACACCAGCGCTCAGCTGACTAAAGTCAGTGTATTAACAAGTTTCGTTTGTATTCTCTAAAAACAAAAACATAGTTTTTTTTCTGTTTTCAAAATGGAAGCAGAAAAATCAGTTTCATTTTTTATTCTGAGTTTGTCAATTTAAAAAAATTATTTTCAAGTTTTTCAATTTTGATTTCCAAACAATACTATTTTGTTGTTTTTAACGCTTTTAGTACACATGTACTAAAAGTGTCAAAAAACAACAAAATGTACTAAGTACATGCGTTTCTGTTATTTATACCTTCTTACTTGTACTTAAGGTAGAATTGTGTTTTTTAGTGGTAAAAAAATAAAAATAAATAAAAATAAAAACAAATATATAACAAATAAAAGGTACTTGTGCACTTATGCTACCATGTTGTAATAACGTTATTATTTAGAAACCCATTCTAAACATGAGGAAGGAAGGATGTTTTGTTAACTATTCTGTACTTTTTTTTTTTACATGGAGTTCACCATTCACCACTTATCAAGGCCCAATGGCCACTCGGGGATAAGGGTTGTTGTGTGTACAGTAATCAAAGGAATAGTGTAGTAATAGTATTGGAGATTTGATAAAGTATCATTACTTAAGGGGACGGTTCATCAGAAATGTTTGTGTTGGACTTGAAGACATCCAGGTTGAAGTCGGGAGGGAAACAGGCAAGCGGAACAGAGTTCCACAGGCATGCAGTTCTCAGAAAGAAGCTTTGTTCATGGAATCTATGTTTTGATTTATGCACAGATAAGGAGTGGGGAAAGTTATTGATGGTGGTTTCAGCTAGACGGGTGTTTTTTTAAAACGATTGGCGAGGGGGAACCAGAGAATGGAGCTCAGACGAGTACCTGCCATGGAAATAACGATAGAACAAAGATATGCTCGCTACATCTCTTCTGGGAAGAGAAAAGGGCATCCTCCATCAAGCCACGAAGTCTATTTTGTACTCTGTCAAGGCAGGATAGGCTGTTTTTAGCAGCTCCTGCCCAGATATGACAGCAGTAATCCATCCTTGGACGTACTTGGCTTTTATATAGATAGAGAATTGCATCATTAGTGAGATATCTTCTGGAGCGGTAGAAGGATCCCACCATTTTCCCAGCAACCTTGGCCACAGACTTGATTGATGTGTTCCATTTAAGATCAGGAGTAAAGGTCAAACACAGAAGCTTATCAAAACATGGGGCCTCCCCTAGACAAGAGCCATCCATTTCAATTGATGTCAGATGGGGATCAGAGCGTTTATGATGAGATAGGAGCTTGGTCTTAGATGCATTAAAGGTAACCAGCCACCTCTTCCCCCACTGTACCATGTGCTCAAGATCAGAGGAGAGAGAATCAGAGAGAACATCATCATTTACGGCCTTGGATGTGTTGCCATAGATAGTCGTGTCATCAGCATAGATGCCAACGAAAGATTTTAGTATGTGTTTTGGGAGATCATTGATGTAGATCAGGAAGAGAGTTGGCCCAGTATGGACCCTGAGGGACTCCAGCATTAATACTGTGGGCCTCTGATTTCTGCCCATCAACCACTACTCTGATGAGCCTATCAGAGAGAAATGATTTAATGATCGAGAAAACATTTCCAGTTATACCGTAGCTGGAAATCTTGTGTAGCAGGCCTTTATGCCAAATCTTATCGAAGGCCTTTGATATGTCAAGAACAATTGCCCTAGAAATTATGCCTTTGTTGAGAGATTCGCTAATCCTATGAGATACAACCATTAGCATATCTGCTGTAGATCTAGCAGAATGGAAACCATATTGCGTGTCGCTAAGAAGGTTATTTCTGCTGAGGTGTTTGACTACTTCTCTATTTATTGCAGCTTCCAGCAACTTACTCATGACACACAGGAGACTTATTGGTCTGTACTGAGAGGGAGATGACTTATCACCTGAATTCTTAAATACAGGGCATACTGATGAGGTTTTCCAGGGTGTTGGGAAGCACTTCTCCTTAAGGCAACGCTTAAACAGTTTGGTAAGTATGGGGGCAAGTTCTGGTTGTAATTTTTTTAACACTATAATTGGAATACCGTCAGGACCAGTTGCTTTACTGGAATCAAGATTCTTGATTAGCTTGGCGACCTCACGCACAGATATTTGTATGTTGCATAGCGTGTTGTCTGTTATAGGAAGGAATACGGGGAGTTGATGGCCTTCGTCGCACAGGGTAGAATTTGCCGCAAAGTTCTTGGCAAATAGGTTGGCCTTGTCGGATGCTGTCAATGACCACTTTAATACACAATTTTTTTATTACTTATAAATTTAAGATTTGTTGTTCATTTTTTTTTTTTTTTGCGATATTAACAACTTCGAAACATTATTTTTTATTTTTTACTACTACCTTAGCATTTTTTTTAAGAGCGCCAGTAACATGTATGTCCATAGGTATACTTTTATGCACATAAAATAATATTTAATAATAAAAATAAATAAATAAATACGCCCCATAAAAAATAAGGGCCAGGACATATAATTTTAAAACATAATAAGAAGTTAATTAAGGCAGTTGTAAATGGTCAAATTAATCAATGATTCCTTTCCTCCAAAAGAAAATGGCTGCGAAAATAAGTTATCGCTAAAAATCGTAAACTTGACTTTCTTATATAAAAAAATTACTTGAACAATTTTTGTGTGTTTTTGTTTTGGTCCATTGATAATGGTTGGGATAGAACGCACGTTTCTGTTCAGGATCCTATTTGCTATTTGCCAGAACTGGTGGGAACCAAGCCGCTGCTCAGCTACTTTGGATTTAACGGATTGAGCATATAGTTCTCTTCCACTTTTTATTATTCTTTTACAATGGTTGCTGACGGTCCTAAAAGCAGCTTTAGTTTCAGTGCATCTATTACGTTGGTAGCTATGGAAAAAGTGATTTCTGTGTGCGATGGCAGAAGCACATTCAGGGGAGAACCATGGCTGGCTGTTAGGTTTTTGTTGGAATTTTTTGGATGGTATGAATTGGTCTATGCCTACAAGTAACCATACTTTCACCTAACAATTAAATTAAATTTCTAGATATCAAGCAATGTCATTTCTTATGTTATTGCTAGTTGCCATCTTGGTACATGCGTTTTCACATAGTTTCGTGGGGTTGCGTTTGCGTGCTCGCACGTACCAAGATGGCTACCAGCGATAACATAAGAAATGACATTGCTTAATATCCGGAGAAATACTTATTTGCAGAAAATGTGAATGCGATATTCGTTTTCAGCATACCCTAAAACCTTTAAAAGTAATCATTTTAAATATTAAGGTGGAAACGAGGTAAAAAATTACCGTTTTATTTCTTTGTTTACATAGTTGAATATTCAGTAAAACAACAGAATAGAAATGACAAAAATTACCATCAACTGGTGAATATATAGTTGTTGCTCATCAGGATACCTGGTGTCCTGGTATTGTGAAAGCTACATCGAGGATTCATGTAGAGTACAATTTATGGTTGCATCTCAGAAAATAGGGGCATATTTTGGGCTGGATAGAGAAGATTTACAAAATTGAAAAATGAACTGGTCCCAAAATGCATAAGTTCTGGTTGAGTACGGGAATTTCCATCTTTTACAGAAATCAAAAATCTATATGAAAAATTGTCTTCAATTTATTTCTGAGATTAATTCATATCTACTCAATTTTTTTTTCTTTGAGGGGAGTAGTAAATACCAGCCATGAATGCTCTTTAGGCATTTAATGGCTACACCCCAGATTAAGCTTTACTTTGGTGAGGAGGCAGGAAAATGCCTACTCTCAATAAAGCTATACTTAAATACCACTATAATACTTAGTTTTGTTCATGAATAGACACTCACTGTATGATACCATGCCCCAGTTTTAAAAAATTGGAATTTGTACATCTTAACTTATAATTCATGGCTTATGGTAAAGAGATACATTTGATTGGACTGCATAATATGAAAGAGCACACAATTTTACATAAGAGTGCCAAGTTTCATGAGAATAGCTTAAAAAACAAATAAATGGTGACAAATTTACTGAATTTCTTGAAATGTTGAGGTCCGTAATTTAGCCCACTTTTCTAAAGAAAAATGTCCATGGAAAAGCCTAAATTTTGGCACTTAAAATTCTCATAACTTTTGAACTACTGATGTTATTTGCATCATTCAAACGGTTTTAAGCATCTTTACATAGCTCTTTTTATGTAAGTTGATAAAATAACAATTATCTAAAAAGAAAAAATCAACTTTCAATGCTACTTTAATAGTTTCTTTCCTAGAACTGCTAGACTTTGGAATTCCCTTCCGAGTTCCTGCTTCTCTGACTGTACTGACATGCAGAAGTTCAAGTTTAAAGTAAGCAGACATCTTGCTGCTCAACTCCCAACATAGTACCTTTACAAATTATGTCTCAGATAGTAGCCCCTTACATCAAAGTGGCACTGTGCCGTGTTTGGGGTGAAAATGCAATAAAAAAAAAAGTGGTAGGTCTCATGGTACAAGAAGTGCTCAACACAATAAATAGAAAAGGTAAACACCACATTGTCAGGAATAAAGAACTTCTCCATCTATGTTATGAAGCTGTATATTACACAAAGAAAATGATTTAGTAAGGTGGTATGTTTTTTTTAATACATTCTTTAATGTTTTTATCAAATAATTTAGAAAAAAATATTTTGCAAAGGAAATGACTGTGTCTTTATATTTGATCCCGGAAAACACTTGGTGACCTAATTGATGCAAAAGTGGGTGATTGTCAGTGTTATGAAATATGAAATATTCAGAAAGAATGGTTCACTAGCAAAGAAAGGAATGTTATTGAAACAGATTATGTATTTTAGAATAATAAAATATCATGTTAAATATTCATATAATAACTTGAGAAGTTTAGAAACATAGACAAATAGAATCTGATATTAAAACAATGACCTGGAATAAGGACTGTGACCTTATTGTGTGACGTCAGAGAGTCAACTAAACAAAGAAGGATTTTCATATATTGGCAGTTTTAGTCGGAGAGTTGGAGAGTGAATTAGCTAGACATGGTTAGCAGACGGTACTTTAGTCTTCATGTTTCCTTCCTTGACGCGCCAGGAAGTTTACGAGTGCGGGATAGCAAAATGTAGACAGTAAGAAGCATTTCATACTCCGAAGGGGATCCAGACAGTGAAATAAATGTTTATATATATAAAAATATATAATTAAGGTCTTGTTGTTTCCCTTTCCGGGGTGTGGGTAGATTTGGGCAGCATTGCAACATGCAAGAACTAAAGACAAGAAAGAAAAAGAAACAAGGTATGTGCCTTATCTCAACACCTCACAACAAGAATATATATGCATACGTTTTGTTAGAAGAACTGTCCTGTATTATATGACTTGTATGTGTAAACACCAACACGCACGCGTTATACATGCACCAGTTCACACTAGACAATTACAGATATACTGTTATAAATATATGCATACATTTATATAAACATGTGAATGCATATATACACTCGTTATATAGACAATACATACAAATACATGAATATGTAGAAGATATTAGCACGTTACATATAGACTATATACGCAGATGTATAACATATTATAACATATGTTTGATCGTTATTACATATACACACAAGTATATAACATTTGCAGTTTTGCTTTAAAATCAGTAGACGCTAACTTTGTATTTTATTTATTTTTTACCATTCTTTTCAAAAGATTGGGGACTGCAAGAAACTTAAAAAATGTGATTTAAGGAGTGCTCCAGAGGTTTTTGGTTGGTTGGTTGTTTTTGTTTTACGGCATATCAACCCTTTTCAGGTTATTTAATGCCGAATCCAAAAATTTTGAAGAAAAATTTTTTTAATAGAATATATTTGTTGTTTTCACGTTGGTTTCTATTTAACCCATAGTTGGGGCCCTAACAGGTACTACCACTCCAGGTCAGAGTGGACCTGGGAGCAATGGTAATTAAAGGGTGGCTCCACACTCCCCAAAGCCCACAAGCTGGGGCCTCACCACTGGATATAGTTTAAGGTCATATCCAGGACCCCCATTGAGGGACTTTTACCCTCTGCAGGGGGGCAGTCGGCGTATTCTAATGCCCCACCGACGGGGCCACCGGAGGTTTTTAAATTTTAAAAACGATGCATGCAGCATGTATAATATATTTGATAACATATTTAATCTTCATATTATTTTGAAATAGTAGCTGAGGATGGCAGATTAGGAATTGATTGAGATCGTCTGTTTTACTTTATGTCGTCCAGTCACAAATATTGTACGAGGGGCGTGCAATAAGTAATGCCCCTGACCCACTTCCCATAGCAGTAGAGCAACAAAACTTGGCACAGTTATAATTCTTTCTCTACATAGGAACCATCCAGAGTTATGCATTTCTCCCATCGTTTGATGCAGCTCTGGAGACCGTTTTTGTAGAACACCCCAGGTTGGTCCTCCAACCAAGACGTGACTTCAGAAATCAAGGCTGCATCATCTGGGAAACACTTTCCTTTCAAAAACACCTTCATGGCTGGGAAGAGGTGAAAGTCAGAGGGTGCAAGGTCAGGAGAGTAGGGAGAATGGGGTAAGATTTTATAACCACACGCCTGTGCTTCTGATCTGGCGACATGCGAGTTGTAGACCGGAGCGTTGTTCTGCAAGAGGAGGATATCTTTGCTGATTTTGCCCTGCCTCTTGATTTTGATAGCTTCCCTTAATTTCCTCAAAAGTGAAGCATAATAGGCTCCTGTAATCGTGGTACCCTTTGCCAGGAAATCTGTCATCACTACTCCGTCCTAGTCCCAGAAGACTGTGAGCATGACCTTGCCAGCGGGGGGCTGCACCCTTGCCTTCTTTGGAGGTGGTGAGTCCAAGTGCTTCCACTGCATTGACTGGGCTTTGGTCTCTAGATCATAGTGATGGACTCAGGTTTCATCCTGTGCAATCAGTCTTTTGAAAGACTTTGACTCATCTTCTTGGCACATCTCCAAATTCATCCTCGAGCACTTGATGCGTTCTCGCTTCTGGAATGGTGTGAGCAATCTGGGAATCCATCTGGCAGACACGTTATGCATATGCAAATGGTTATGAATGATAGTTTCCACAGACCCTGTACTAATCTTGACATCTTGGGCTATTTGGCGAATAGTAATGCGCCAATCTTCCAAAATGGGAGCCTCAACTTGACGGACACATGCCTCATCAATGGCAGAAGGGGGGCAACCAGAACCAGGTCTGGGAGCTGTTTCCACAGACTTGCGGCCATGTTTGAATTCACGATGCCAGTGTTTTACAAGGTCATATGATGGGGCATCATCACCATAAGTTTCTTTCATTTCATCAAAAGTCTTCAAAAAATAAAATAAGAGCTACCTAATGGCAGAGCTAAACTTGAACCAACCTCTTTGAGAGAGTTATCATCAAACCTAGGTTGGCATTTAAGTTGACACCATTTATACTTATTGTTGTGATCTGGTGCCAGTTTTTAAACAAGTTATTACACTTTGTGTAAATCCATAATTTGCATAGATTGCATCTTACAGCATTGAATCCCATACCTTTCTTGCATATAGCCTATGGATATTGATTGAAACCTTTTAGATGTTGTAGTTCTAAACCACTGACCATAACGTTTGTCTTTGACAGACTAACCCTTAAGCTTTTGACTTCCATTCCACTTTTCCTTATTCACAATTTCTTAGCAAATTTGTTCAATGTATCTGCCATAATTATAAGTCGTTTGCATCCTGTACAGAAATCTCTGAAAAGGCCTCAAGAAAAATGTTAAATAAAAGGATGCTGAGAACTGAGATTTGAAGAATGCTAACTTTTATGGTAAAATCACCTATGTATGCTTTTTATCTACACATATACTGCTCCACATGTTATTCAAACAGCAAACTTTCTTTTAATCTATTTTCATGCAAATAAAACTTAGAATGGATAAAAAAAAATAGTGCATAAGTTTGACTGATACACACTGAATAGTTTACGATTAGGAGTCAGCAAACAAAATAGAAATAGAACAGAATCTAAGTTCATGCAATAAAACTTCAGAGTGACAGTCGATCTACATTGTAAATTTTATGTATACGTGTTTAGAACAGTTTTGTTAAACAAATTGTTTTGAAAGCTTCAAGAATAGTTTATGGGGCTTTTGGTTGCTGGTAAGGTTGATTACAAACTGATTTTTTTCAATAAACATTTTTATGCTGGTATTGGATAGTTGATTGATCTCCTGTTGTCTCCACACATAATGAATACCTTCCGGAAGAAGAGTGCACGTATAATGACAAGTTTATTGTGTAACAGGGGTTGCACAATCTCCAACCACACTTTTTCTGGTCTAGCATTGTTTAAGTTTAAGTTGTATTATTATTATTATTATTATTAAGTTTAACATCCGTGTTACATCTTTTTACATATAGTAGGGCAAATTAGATGCTTAAACCTTACTTGTGCCTGTTAATCTAATGGAAAGAAAACTTCAAGTTAACAATGGTCTTTCACTGTTTATTTCAGAATTGTTCCCACTCATGCTGGACTTCACCTTGCCACTGATCAAGCAATTTTGCTTTAGTAGAATTGTAGTTGTGGATTCCACAACCTTGGTTCAATATAGACTACCTGTACAGACTGGAAGGAAGAATATATATACAGGGTATCCACAAAGTCTGGCTATATTATGTAGACAGACTTTGTGGGCACCCTGTAGATTATGTAGCCAGACTTTGTGGGCACCCTGTAGCTTATGTTAAGTGACAATGAGCCTTACCAGTACCAGATGGGTGATCATTTGCGAAGGCGAGGCGCTGTATGTACCGTGAGGTAAAATACCAGGTTGGTAAACTATCCTTCTCTTGAGGGTAGAGGGGCCTCTCTTAAGCCGTGGTAGGCAACCCATCTAGTGATGGTGTCACGATAAAAAGTACCCTTGATAGCCATGGCAAAGCATCAAGTATTCAGCTACGGACAAGATTTGAATCACACTACAAACTTGTGTAGTGAGTTCAATCTCGGCTGTGGCCGCATGTTATGTTTTTGTACATAGCTTACATAGCCAGACTTTGTGGGCACCTTGTAGATTATGAAACGAAACTTAGTGTCCTAGGAAGTTATCTTCGTCCAAACGAATTGATCAACTATTACAAGAGTATTGCTACTTTTTCTTTTTGATTCTTTGTTTATGTCTGATAACCAATATGTGCTGGATCATTGTTAAACTACCGGAAACCTTCTGTAATCTAAGACCATTTGTGTATATCGTAAGCAAAAATAAACAATGATACAGATGACAATTGGTGGTGAGGCTTGAGAAGGCTATTACAGCACATAAATCCTTTTGGGGGTAATTTAATGCTGAAATACATTATGAACAATTCATGTACATGATTATAAATACAAGATATTAGGCAAATTTTCGGGTTCATATATGAAATAGATCCATTAGAATTTGAATTCAGCTTAGCCAATTTCATAGTCTGTGTTAGTATTCATTTCGTCATTTTTTTTACAAAGGGGTTACCACATATCAAGGCTCAGAAGACACTCAAGGATAAGAGTTAATGGATAGTCATTGAGATAGTAGTAGTAGTAATCGTTTGTGGTGGAAATTTGGTATAATCAGATTATTTACGAGGACTTTTTTATGTTGGACGTAAACATGACAATATTGTAATCAGCTGGAAAGCAGACTACTCGAATAGATTTCAACAGGTGGACTGTTCTAGGAAAGAAGCTTTGTTGATGAAATCCATGTTTAGGTTTAGTCACCGATAGAGAAGAAGAGGAAATTTATTGATACTGATTTTGGCTAAGCGAGTGTTTTTTGTGAAAGATTGAGGTGGGGGGGGGCATAGATTGGAGCTCAGTTCAACACTCGCCATGCAAATTACAATAAAGCAAAGACAGGCTTGCAACGTCTCTTCTGCAGAAAAGAGGTTGCACAGAAGAGAAAAGTGCATACTATTATTAGATTATGAAGTCGGTTTTTGAATTTTCTCAAAGCAAGATAGGGTGCTCTGAGCAGCTCCTGCCAAGATGTGGCAATAGTACTCCATCCTAAGATGTACTTGGTTCTTATACAGGTAGAGAATTGCATCAGCAGTGAGATATCTACTGGAGTGGTAGAATGATCCAACCATTTTTCCAGCAACCTTGGCAACAGATTTGATGTACGTGTTCTATATGAGATCAGGAGTGAAGGTCAGACCAAGAAGCTTGTTTAAACATGGAGCGTCCTCAAGGCGAGAGCCATTCATTTCAATAGGGGCCAGATGTGGATCAGAGTGTTGATGATGGAAAGTGAAAAGCTTGGTTTTAGATGTATTAAAATTAACCAGCCACCTTTTTCCTCATTGCACCATCTGCCCAAGATCAGAGGAGAGAGAATCAGAGAGAACTTGATTTTATACGGCCTTTCAAGTGTTGCCATAAATGGTAGTGTCATCTGCATAAATGTTTCTGAGTGATCTTTCACTTATCTACACGTTGTTTAACATTTAATAATGTTCAAAAATATATTAAATATTTTTCGTACTAAATATACTAAATAATTCTTAATAAATTCTTTACAAATAAAATATAAAACAAAATAAATGTATTAGCAGCATGGAACTGAGCATGATTGCTCTGATATAATTTGAACGCAGCTTCACTGATTCTATAGTTCACAACAGTACCTATTAAAGCTATGGGATGTTGCCGTCGTATAGTCACATTAGTTAATCTAAAACAGAAAATACTTCACAAGCATAAATTACGTATAATGACTAACTAGACGGAACACAAGTACAAATATAGACATTTATTAACACATTGACAAGTGCAATATGGACAAGTAACACTACATAACAGAGCAATACAAATGTTCATACTCACCCATTAGGTGGAAACATCTATCATCGATAGATTAGCTGTGTTCCACCAAGTCTGACAAAGTTGCTGAATTGTTGATATGATTTGGTAACAGAAACATATGTAACTAAACAGATAAAACGGTAATAAAATTAAAAAAATATATGTTTGCTCTGCAATAGTATTGAGCACTTTCTTCAGGTTTTTACTAATTACCATTTTTGCTATATATATATATGTAAATAATTGCTGTTATCTCATATGAATAAGACACAACACAAATACTAACTTGAATGATTATTTTATTTTTAAGTTAACACTGCGAAGCATTGGTAAGATACATTATGTAGCAGTTTTTATAAACGCATGCGTACTGGACTTAGTCGCATGAACTCTCTGACTGTAGTCGTTATAAAGGACACCCACACCTACCCTCGTCTCTCTGGACGATAGCAGGCGGTGGGGGACGAGTCAGCAAGCAGGACCACCCGGCGAGAGGAAGGCCAAAGAATCATGACTGTCTCTTTTTCATTGTAGGGAAAGGAAGGTTTAATATAATGCAAAAGGGAATGGTAGTATTAATTTTGCTTTTGTGGCCTAAATCTTTGGTCAGTACAGAGAGGTACCCTGCCAGTAGACGGAGTGCTCATATATATATATATATATATATATATATGTATATATGTATATTTTTATTTTTTTATTTATTTATTTTAAAAAGAAATTTTTAATAATAAATGTATTCAGTATCTTTTTTCCATGTAACTCTCATACTTGAAGTTCTTGTTTTTATCTCATGTTCTTGCACTTTTTCGGGGAGTAAAATGTCGTTGTTTTTATTTTTGTTGATAGTTGTATTTTGCGTACATTTTTGCTTGTTTTCAATGTAAGGTTTCAAACGGTCTATTGAAACTTGTGTTTGCGTGTTTGGGTTCGTTTCTATTAGGAAATATTTCGGTGTTCGTTCGAGTACAATGTAAGGACCTGAATAGGGTGCTTCTAATGGTTTTCGAACGCGGTCTATCCTAATCCAAACTTTATCACAGGTTTGAAGTTGATTTGGTACATACGTTTTCTTTGTTGATTTATCTCTGTTTGAAAAGTCTGTCAGATCAAATTTTTCCATAGTTTTGTGTAGTTCTCTTGTAAAATTTTGTGTAATTATTTCTGTATTTTCTGAACCAATCATTAGTTGTGGTAATAACATTTGTGTACCTGTGACCGCATAAAATGGGGAAAAATTAGAGTCGTTGGGCATACTTCGAATTCCTAAGAGGACTATTGGTAGAGCTGAAATCCAAGATTCTTTTCGGGCCATTATAGCTGCTTTAATAGTTCTATGTGCTCTTTCTATAAGTCCGTTGCATTGCGGATGATAAGAAGTCGTTCGTAATTTATAGAATCCAATAATTTTTGACAATTCAAGGAATAGTTCGCTTTCAAATTGTGTGCCTCTGTCAGTTATGACATGCAGTGGAACACCAAAGCGAGTAATCCATGTGTCAACAAAAGCTTCTGCTACAGTTTGTGCTGTAATATCTGCTATAGGTTGTGCTTCTATCCATCGACTGGTTCGATCTATACATGTTAAAACATACCAACATGGGCTTGTATAAGGATTGTTGGCACGTTTTGCTGGGGGTAATGGTCCAACTATATCAATGTGTACGGTCTGGAATCTTGATGATGGTATTTCCAACGTTTGAATTGGTGATTTAGTATGTCTGTATATTTTTGCTTGTTGACAAGATGTGCATGATGCACATAATTCTTTAATTGTTTTATCCATATGTGGCCAGTAAAATCTAGCCTTAATCATTTTGATAGATGATTTTATTCCAGGATGTGATACTGAATGTAAGCTGTCGAAGATAGATTTCCGTAGTGTATATGGTACAAAAGGTCTAGGGTATGACGTTGATGTATCACATAACACAAATTGATCTTTTCCATATAATGTGAATTTCTTTAAGTCTGGATAGGACTGTATTTCGGTGTCTCTCTTCTGTGCATCTGCGAGTGCAGGGAGGTCGTACATATCTATTTGTACAGCAAATGTTGGGCGAGATAAACAATCTGCAACTATATTTTGGTCACCCTTCACATGGGCAATATCTGAAATTAATTCTGTGATGATGGCTAGTTGTCTTTGTTGCCTATCTGATTTTGCAGGTTTTAGACTGTGAAATGCACTGCATATTGGTTTATGGTCTGTCAGAAGCAATACTTCGCGACTTTCTATTATGTGGCGAAAGTGTAATACGGCCAAATATGCTGCTAAAAGTTCACGGTCGAAAGTGGAATATCTCGTCTGTGTTGCTGTGAGTTTTTTTGAGAAAAACCCTATTGGTACTGGGGTTCCATCGATGACTTGATGTAAGGCAGCACCTACTGCATCTTTGCTGCTGTCCGTTACTAGTTGATATTGGGTACAAGTTGGTTGAGGGTGGGGTAATTCTGTTAGGTTACCAAGTATTTTTGTCATAGTAGAGAAGGCTTCTTTTTCCGATGTATTTAAGGTGATTAAACCTTTCGGTGTTAGTCTTATTCTCTCAGATAGGGGTAAGACTAATTTCGCAAATCCTGGTATTAATTTCCTATAAAATCCTACCATACCCAGAAATCTGCGTAGGCTTTTTGCATCTTTAGGGCATGGAAAAGATTCTATTTCTTTAATTTTATTTGCAGTTGGTGTAATTCCTTTTGAATTGATTCTAAATCCTAGGAAGTCAAGAGATGTCACATTGAAGATGGATTTGGAAAGAGATATTTTTAGGCTGTTGTTTTCTAAGATTTGAAAAACTGTGTCGATATCTTGTTTGTGGGATTGTTCGTTTTCACTGAAGATCAATATGTCGTCTATATAAATGAAAACACAGTTGATATCTCGGAAAATTTTGTCCATAAATCTTTGAAATGTAGCTGCTGCGTTTTTTTAGTCCAAACGGCATGTATTCATATTGATAGAGTCCCAGCAGCGAGATTATGGCAGTTTTTGGAATATCATCGGGGTGCATCTTAATTTGATGATATGCCGAAATCAAATCAATTTTCAAAAATCGCTGTTTATCAGCGAGTTTAGCCGTAAAGGAGTTTATATTGGGGATGGGGTATCTATCACTTTTAGTGATGCTGTTTAAGGCGCGGTAGTCTCCACAACAACGATAGCCTCCACTTTGTTTGGGTACCAGATGTAGTGGGCTTGACCACTCGCTGTCTGAAGGGGTTATTACACCTTCGTTTGTCAAACGTTTGAATTCCTCTTTCGTCGCCGTCAGCTTTTCAGCGGACAGTTGTCTGGATTTAGCGAAGACTGGGGAGTGGCTGCCTGTGTCGATTCTGTGATAAACACCACAGTACTCACTGTTTTTGTTGGTGTGCGGAGAAATAATTTCTGGGTGTTTATCCAGGCTTTTTCTTATGAATACCGGCAGTTCTATTTCATTTATGACCACATTTACTGGTGCTGCAGAATTTAACAGTAACTTTTTTTTTGGTGGTAGTAACTGGGTCGTAAATTGTTCTATTTTTGCAGTCCACTGTAAGGCCAAATTTATTTAAAAAATCAAGTCCGAGGAGGGGATTGGTGATGTTTGCGATAACAAATGTCCAGGAAAATGATCTTCTCAAACTTGGTATCCCAATTTCGAGGTTAGCTTGGCTGTGGCATTCTATTTTCTCACCGTTGGCAGTGGTTAGCGATACTGGTGTTGGGTGTAATGTGACACCGTTTATCATGGCTGCTGGTATTATCGAGATACTTGCGCCTGTATCTACAATAAAGTTTAATGTTTTTGTCCCTAGTCTTGCTTTGACTTGTAGTAGTTGCGAACTCAAGGGGACGGACATGGCTCGCGCAACTAGTTTTCCGAGTCTGTGGGTGTGGGTGGGCGTGAGCTTGGTAACATTTTTATGTTTCGCTTCCCTGGCCATTTGCACCAGGGTTTGCAGGTTCTGGCTTGTTCCGCGAAGTAAATATGTGCTCTACATATCCTTGTCCTTTGTTCGGGGAAAAATGGTTTAACACCTATCGGTATCTGAACGTTGCTCTTGTTTTTGTCAATATGTTGAGATTGCTGAGCGGTAAACGCTGTTGCATTTATATTATTTAACAAGGGCATTAGTTCGTCCACTAGTTTTCCTAGTTGAGATGGGTTTAATTCTTTCTGTGAGGCAATGACCAGGGAAATTGTTGCGGGTAAGGCTTGTAAAAATTTATGAAGAACAATCTCTTCGCCAACACCTATTCTTTTTGCAATAGACAGCATCTCTTGAAGATAAGCGGAAGGGCGGCCAGTTATAGTGTTAGTTGACATTAGTTTGTCGAGCAATTCCGGCTTGGTCCTTTCGTGGGACTCAATTAAGGAGCATTTTAGTTCCTCATATTTCCTGCCTTCTAAAATATTTATCGGTATTTTAGCTACCACTTCTGCAGGCAGTGATGATATGACAGCGTAAAATTTGGTTGTTGAAGCTGTTATGTTGCGTAGGTGGAATTGGGCTTCCAGAATGGAAAACCAGCCATTTACTGCCGTTTCCATAAATTCAGGAGTTTTTATGTTTATTTGTTGCACACTGGATTCTTCCATTTTCTTCCTTTCTTTTTTTTTTTTTTTTTATATATATGTGTGTGTATCTTTTCTTTTTTTTTTGTGTGTGTGTGTGTGTGTTGACTAGGAAGGAGGGGGGAAATATAGTATTGTTGTACTTACGTCGAAGGTTTTCTTTGAAACGTTTGCGACGAAAATGAGTAATCACTTGTATTTTCCTGAAGATTCCAAAGTGTGTTTCATTTCTTTTCGGTACGAGTCCAGTTTACGTTGTTCATTTCTTAGTGTAAAGTTCTTTTGATGAGGTGCAGTGTTCTTTAGGCGGGGTCACCATTGTAAATAGTTGCTGTTATCTCATATGAATAAGACACAACACAAATACTAACTTGAATGATTATTTTATTTTTAAGTTAACACTGCGAAGCATTGGTAAGATACATTATGTAGCAGTTTTTATAAACGCATGCGTACTGGACTTAGTCGCATGAACTCTCTGACTGTAGTCGTTATAAAGGACACCCACACCTACCCTCGTCTCTCTGGACGATAGCAGGCGGTGGGGGACGAGTCAGCAAGCAGGACCACCCGGCGAGAGGAAGGCCAAAGAATCATGATTGTCTCTTTTTCATTGTAGGGAAAGGAAGGTTTAATATAATGCAAAAGGGAATGGTAGTATTAATTTTGCTTTTGTGGCCTAAATCTTTGGTCAGTACATATATATATATATATATATATATATATATATATATATATATATATATATATATATACATAATCCAACTGTTGCGATTATGTAATATATATATATATATATATATATATATTACATAATCGCAACAGTTGGATTATGTATTTCAGAAAGAAAGAAGTTTAAATTTCCCTTTTCAAAACGAGTGAAAATATATCGTTGTCGGACATATTGCTGTCGCATAGTTAAATTAATTAATCTAAAACAGAAAATAGTTAACAAGCATAAATTACGTATAATTACTTACTAGACGGAATCCAGGTACAAATACATTTATTGACACATTAACAAATGCAATACGGACAATTAACACAACAGAGCAATACAAATGTTCATAACTCACCTCTATCATTGATAGGATGGATGTGTTCCACTAATGTAAGGCTTGTATCTAATATGGAGGATAAATGTGTTCTACCCTGTGAGGTTGCATGCTTTCTCTCACATGGGTTTTGACCCACCATATGGGATAATGTGCTTTCGCGAATCCCCCATCAGCTATCTGCTTCCACGCCAAGGGAAACCACTCACCGGTGTATCTACAACCGATGTTGTTTCCCTAATTCCCCTACAAAGCAATCATGCATCTCCTGCTGTTATAAGAATGTTTCTCACAGACTATACACCTATCACAAAAATCTAAGGTTCAAGATCAATTTTCTATGGCTGTGGCACCCCCAGTAAAACTAATGCAAGTCATTTTTTATTTCTTCTCTTTATGTATGTGAAATCACCTGAAATGTTACATTAAATCATCACCTGTATGGTTCAGTGGGTAGATGCTTACATATTTACTAAAAGGGGAGATAACTGAATTAGAAAGTATAATCAATGCATTGTTAAAACAATGCTTTTCCACACATCACATTCAACACTTAGATTTGATTCACCTGACATTTGATACTTTAGGTTCATTATGCAAATTAAAGCAAGAAATAATAATAAATGGATACATGACAATTCAAGTAATTGGCCATTTATGAATTGTGTTACGCAATCATCATTATTTTGTTTCACTGATCAAATACAACAATAAATTAAAAAAGAATATTATATTGTACTTAAGTTTTCAAAGTGAGAAGAAAACAAAAAAGCAAAAGAAAGGAATTGGAATATAATATTTTGCATGATAAAATCTACTCAAAAGACAGATAATTAATTTTGTTTAAAATAATTGTCAGAAAGTTATGAACAGTTTTATACCACTTTCATGTCTCCTTTTGAAGATTAAAATCAAGATATAATAATTTTGATTTTAGAAAATGACTCAAAGGCTTAATGGGTTTTAAAGAGTAATTGAAATTCAGAGAATCTTGCTAAGTTTGTGGCAAATGACTAAAGATCAAATTCAATGCAAACCGAATTTTAAATAAGGGAATTTTTTCCGTATTATACTTCCTGAAACTTTTTGAAATATCCAAAAGAAACTAAAATTTGTGGAATATTTATTAACTAATATCTAATTCTTCATTTCACAAAAATAAGAAATATCTGAATACTGGCAATCCACTTCCACCTCCTTTTATCTCCTTTCCATAAAATGTTTGGAATCCATGCGTCTAGCAGCTGCATTTCAAAATCTATAATGATTGAATAATTAATTTAAGATTGAATCCTATACATACCAATAGATATTCAGCTGGGATTGCTTTCAAAATCCAGCAGTTGGGATTGCTTTTAAAATCCATCAGCTGGGATTTCTTTTAAAAACCAGTAGCTGAAATTGCTTTTAAAATCCAGCAGGTGAGATTGCTTTTAAAATCCAGTAGTGGGGGTTGCTTTCAAAATCCAGCAGGTGAGATTGCTTTTAAAATCCAGCAGCTGGGATTGCTTTCAAAATCCAGCCTTATCATGCCTCCAGATCAACTAGAACTAAATCTGATAGAAAATAAATTTTACAAATGTTTTGTTTGTTTTTCTTCTTATTTTTTGGAGGGGAAAGAGGGAAGAGAGAAAAAAATTTATGTTGCTCAGAAATCTATTTTCTTTTCCTCATTCTTAAATTTATAGATTTGCACTAATTCGTATATACATACAAACTCTTTGGCTTGAGGTTCATAACTTTATCTCATCATTACTCTTTTTTTATTTATTTATGATGCGCTTAACAAACAATACTTATGGTGTAAACAGTTAGATCTACAATAGATTGAAAAATGTGAAAAGCAGATGGATAATGTTAGTCTTTTATATCAAGAGATTAGACATGCCTAAGCAATTTATTATTATTCAGATACTATTGATATTAATAAATCAAAACTAAAACATATTTACTTTTTTATAAATGTAGAGTATGAATGCAGACTCCAAAATAGATGATTTCTTGATGAAAGGTTGTTATAACTTAACATCAAAACTAGGGATGTACTAATTAGCAAATTAATCAGCCTTTGATAATCGGCTGATTACTGATTAATAGGTTTTCTAGTGTGATTCATCAGTAAATTTTGTTGTAATAAATTATATTACTATTAATTAAATTATATTGTAAACAAAAACTAGTTAACCTACCTTTTTTACCGAAGATACATGCATCATCTACACCATATTATCAAATAACAGGCATGGTGTCCTGTTGACATTAGACTTTTACAACTGCACTAAATTTGAGGCAAATCGTGGAGGGTGGTCGACTGAGCTTCGGTCTGTGGTTCCCCCCCCCCCTCGCCAAACTTTCACAAGAGGCACTCGTTTGGCTGAAAACACTATCAATAATTCCCCCCATTCTTTATCTGTGCCTAAACCTAAACGTAGATTCCATGAACAAAGCTTCTTTCTTGGAACTGCACGCCTGTGGAATTGTCTTCCGTTTTCCTGCTTTCTGGCTGGCTACAATATGGTTGTCTTCAAGTCTAACGTAAACAAGTTCTTGGTGAGCCGTTCTATATAGGTTGACAGGTTTACCGAATTGATTACTATGTTGCCCAATTTCTACTGTACACTCTTTAACCCTTATAATCGAGTGGCCTCTTGGCCTTGCTAATGTGGTGATGCCTGTGTAAAAAAAAAAAAAAACCCATGGAAAATGTCCTTCCTTTGTATTCCTATCTTGCTACCATTAGATAATGTATATTTTATTGAGATAAATTACTATTTAGATATCCAACATAATTAATTTAAATACATAAAAAATTAACTAAATATTAACAACAACCTTCAAGCATTATGGCAACCAGTTTCTACTGGAAGTATTTTGATGTCAGTCCCAAGAATAATAATGCAGCAGTCTGAAGTTATGTCAAACCATCAAAGAGTGGTAAATCAGCCAAAACTTTTAAAATGACTCATATATTAAACTATCAAAGAAATGCTCATCCAAAAGAAGCAAAAGTTGCAAATAAGAAAAGGAAGCACAATGAATGTTTAGGGACAGACATTCCAGGAACAAGCAGCAGCAACTACGAGCCTCTAGTGACACACCAAACTACTATAGAATCAATATTGGCTAAAAAGAAAGTTTGGAATATTAATGATCACAGGTCTCAAGAGATCCATTATCTGATAAGAGAAATGATTGTTGTTGATATTCAACCGTATTCTGTAACATCTGACAGTGGATTTAATAGGATTATTGCAAAACTTTGTTCAAATTACAACATTCCATCAAAAAAGTACTTCATTGTAAAATAATTTTCAATATATTTACAAAAGTACAACAAAAATTCAATTGTCTGTTGCTGAAATTAGCAGCATTTCATGGACTAGAGACATTTGGACAACTACAACAGATAATGCTTCCTTTGTGAGTTTGACAGGTTATTGGCTTTCAAATAAGTTTGAACAGCGCAGAGCTGTGCTTAGAGTTGTTCCATTTCCTGGTACACAAACAGGTAAAGAATAAGTGAAGAATTGCATAATTTTCTTAGTGAGTGTAAAATCTTCAATAAAGTTTTCTTAGTCTTTGGAAAAACAAACTCATTCAAGATGTGACCTCATGATGGAATTCAACATATTATATGCTAAAATAAAATATGTATAAAATATTACAGAAAACACAACTCTGACTTTCATATTATATGCTGAAAATAAATTAAGAACAACAAAAAGCTCTTGTAATGTGTGCTGTTGATAAAATCCCTACCTTAACAATTTACCAATGGAAACTTGTTTGAAAAAATATCCAGTTCCTGAGTCCATTTGAAAGAAATCACCAAAGAAGCACATCACAGAACATCAACTATATCAATGATATTTCTGTCAAAAACTGTCCAATCTAATTCTAGTATTTCTAACTTTAGTGGAATCCTTCTTGCCGTTGTTGAACAATTCAATGAATCAATAGAAACAAGATTTTCATCCTATCTAAATGATAAGAACTTGTGTATGCCTACTTCCTAGATCTATGATTCAAATATGGATTTTAAAAGATCAGCATAGAAAACATTTTTAGTTTAGAATTGAATTCTATATCAACATCTACTTTCCACTGATAATATTGAAGCAGAATCAGCAGAATACACTATCCTGCTGAGAGTCAAGAAGCACGAACATGTGTAAATTATAACATTGCAACTTTGAACCAAACTGACAAAAAATAACCAGTAAAAATGTCACAAAAGATGTTTTCATCACTCTTTGTGTGAGAAGACAATAGGAAGTAAAAGTAAATTTCTGATTCAATTTCAGCCTTCATTTTTGAGGTGTGGAAAGTGAATATTGCATCATTTATAACATCAAAATTGCACTTATGGACTATTTTTAAAGTATCATCAAATAAAACTGAATTAAATGACAGTAAATATGAACATTCATTATAATTCTATACATAATGATTATTATGCCTATTTTCTTTAAACAAGACTAGTTAAAAAAAAAAAAACACCTTCTCGTCCATATGTTAAGAAATGGGTTCCAAAATATAACAAGACTAGTTATAAAAAAAAAACACCTTCTCGTCCACATGTTAAGAAATAGGTTCCAAAATATAACAAGACTAGTTAAAAAAAAAACACCTTCTCGTCCACATGTTAAGAAATAGGTTCCAAAACATAACAAGACTAGTTAAAAAAAACACTTTCTCCTCCACATGTTAAGAAATGGGTTCCAAAACATAACAAGACTAGTTAAAAAAAAAACACCTTCTCGTCCACATGTTAAGAAATGGGTTCCAAAACATAACAAGACTAGTTAAAAAAAAAACACCTTCTCGTCCACATGTTAAGAAATGGGTTCCAAAAAGTTCTCTGCATAAATACTATTTTTTTCATTGTTTTAACATCTTTATTTCATTTTTGTATTGGCTTTGTTCAAGTTAACGCTGCGATTGTTTGCAAATAATTTATTTTGAGTTTGCATAGACTGTTCTGTTTTACGTTGAATGTACAGAAAAGGTGGCTTCTGATTAATGTTTACCAGTTTTAAAATGAGCAAACGAACTTAGCTGTTTTCCAGAATGATATTAACTGGTAAACATTAACCAGAAAGGACTTTTTCATGGCATATATGTGAAGCAGAATCTGCACAAACTGGAATTTTTTAATAAGAGATTTGTTCATTTTTTTTATACAAGAATTTGTGATGCTATTGTTTTGTTTTTTTTCAATAAAATGCAACTTTGAGCAAATAAAATTTTGGTAAATATTATCTTTAACAACAACACAACACTGAGAACTGTAGTTTGGTTCTTTATTGGTTTGGGCTCTATTAAGAATGAATATAGCTTTTAAATCCACTGCAAATTTATAGTTTTGCTGATATAAGACATTGTCTTTTTCTTATGTACTAACGTTATGATCTTACGTTATGGTGGCCATGTCATTGGCTTGTTGCCCAACCCAACATGGCCACCATAACACTATTACATAGGAAGTGCTTAGAATTGTTCCATTCCCTGGTACACAAACAGGTAAAGAATAAGTAAAGAATTGCAGAATGTTCTTAGTGAGTATAAAATCTTCAACAAAGTTTTGTTAGTCTTGCGGTATTCAGAAACAAATATGGCTGCTGGTGTCATGGAATCACTATCATGCTTCATACATACATTGTAACTCTCAACAAATGACTTCTTATTTTCTCAACAGGCTGTTAAGACAATCATTACAACTAATAGAAATATAGTCTCTCACTTTAATCACTCTCCATTAGCAAATTAAGTAAAATACAGAATCAGCTTAATTTGGAAAAACAAACTCATTTAAAATAACAAAAATCTCTTGTAATGTATGCTGTTGATAATAAGATTCCACCTTAACAACTTACCAATGTGGACTTATTCAAAAAATTGTCCAGTTACTGAGTCTATTTTCAGAAATCACCAAAGAAACAAGTCACAGAACTCCAACCATATCAATGATAATACCTACAATTTTAGCTTTGAGGTTATTTCTGTCAAAAGCTGTCCAATCTAATTCTGATATTTCTAACTTTAGTGGAATCCTTAGCACTGTTGAACAATTCAATGAATCAATGGAAACAAGATTTTCATCCTATATAAATGATAAAAACTTGTGTGCGTCTACTTTCCAAGATCCAAGATTCCAATTTAAATTTCAAAATAATGATATGGAAAACACTATCAGGAATTGGATTCTACATCTTCTATAGATGATAATGAAGCAGAATCAGCAGGATACACTTCTTCAAGTTCTGTTGAGGGACAAAAAGACCAATGTGAAAGTAAAACTATCTCTTTCAAGCCTGTTTGATGAATTAGCTTCAAATACTCCTACAGTAACAAATCAAAACTTAGAGTAGATAGAAGCTGAGTTAAATCTGGAGAGTGCAACTACAACAGAAATACAAGAATCACAATCTAAACTCAAAAGGAGTAAATCCTTTATGCTTAAATGCACAAAAGAACTTGAGCAGTATGCAACTTTACTACTACTCGCAAGAGGTAATGATCCATTTCAGTGGTAGAAAAACACAGGATATCTTACTACTGCTGAGTAAACAGACTTCAACATATTTAATATACATCTGTGGAGGATGAGAGCCTCTTTAGTACAGGCGGTAATGTGTATGAACCTATGAAGAACAGACTGTGTCCTGAGAATCGAGAAACTAAGGTTTCTACAATACAACTTAAAAGTATTCAACTTTAAATACTGAGGAGACTATGAGAGCAGAAGAAACAGGCGGCAAAAATAGAAGAGGAAGTAGAGCAGCAGCGGGTGCAGAACTTCAGTTTATAGTTATTCACTTATAGAATTACAATTTGTACTTTGTAGTTGGTTAGTAATTTCTTTTTTTCTTATCTAATTGTTTAATTATATTCATTTAAAAATTGGAAATTGTACTTTGTATTTTTATTTAATAAAGGCAAAAATCTATAATAGTGACTAGACACTTGACAAATGTAAGTAAAATTAACAGTTGCTATGTTAATGTGTTAACGCTATTTGATGAGTCACTTGGCAGTGATGAACTTATTTAAATTCAATAGGAAAGAGAAAAGTAATTAATCAGCCGATTAATCGGCAAATTAACCAATGAGGCTGATTACGATTGCCTGCCGAATAATCGGTACACCCCTAATCAAAACCTGACCCCAACAACCACCACATACATGGAATATGTGCCTACATGTCAGGGACATTTCCAAAGATCCTAAACTACCCTACATGTGCTTCTGAGTAGGACTTACTACATCACTTTTCCATTTGTTCTATACTGTCCCCACAACGACGGTGTCACCATCTTTGAGAGTATCATAGAACAAATTGACCACATCCTGACTGTCTATCCTTCAGCCAACATTCACATCCGTGGAGATTTCAACATTCACCACCTTGAATGATTGGTTCACTTAAACAAGACACATTATGAAGGAAGGCTCTGTCATGATTTCATCTTCGCCTATGATCTAATCCAGTAGTGTTCCCGATGCTTATGTACAATTTGCAAGCCTTCTAGATCTCTTTCTAACCCTCTGCCCTGAACTGTGCTCACCCTTTGTTATGTCTCCGCTGAGATCCTTCAATCAGTCAGGTGTCTCAATTAAGATAAAAACAAAGTAATAAGTCCTCAGATGTCTCTCTGCATCGCACTGTGTATAGTTATTTGATGGCTGACTGGGACAGTTTCTATACATTCATATCAGATATACCCCTATACTGCATGTTCAAAACGAATATGTCCTCTAAAGCATACAACCTGACAGATTGGATAACTACTAGCATAGACAATTATATACCCTCGAAAAGATTTCAACTTAAATCAAATGGTCAGCCATGTTACACCCCTAAATATGCTGCTGCCATTGCACATACAAATCACTATTTTAATTACTTTAAGCGAAACAGGTCCTGGATATGACCTAAAACTATATTCGATGGTGAGGCCCCACCTTGCGGGCCTTGGGGAAAAAGGTTGATATGCCGTAAAACAGAAACAACCAACCAACCATTAAGCAAAACAGATGTTCAGAAACTAAAACTAACTGGAAAAAATACATTGAGGACATTGCGAAGGCTGCTGCAAATAAGATGGGTTCCCTCTATCAAGCTAGAAGACTACTCACCTCTACTAGGCCACTGTTTGCTCATGCATGGAGTATTGTTGCCACATTTGGGCCGGTGCATCTACCACTAGCCTCTCCCTCTTGGATAGGGTCAAGAAAAGAGTTTCCAATCTAATAGGTCACACTTTGTCAAATAAGCTCCAGCCCCTGTCCCATCTCTGCAGTGTTGCATCTCTATGCCTGTTTTACAGATATTTTAGTGGAATGTGCTCTGATGAACTCGTTGTACTTGTGCCCCCCACGACATACATATCCCCGACAAACCTGTTCAGCAACAAAATATCACTCCTTCACTGTTGATATCCCTAAATGCCAGAAAGTTTCTACTCTAATAGTTTCTTCCCTTGAACAGCTGGACTTTAGAATTCCTTTCCTGCTACCTGCTTCCCTGACAGTACTGATATGTAGAAGTTTAAATGTAACGTAAACCAACATCTTGTTAATCTTTTCTAGGCATGGTTCCAAATAGTAGCCCTTTACATCCAAGTGATGATATACCTTGTTGTGTTATAAAGGCTGCCTATCCCTGAATTTCTATCCCAAATGTGTCCAGACTTATCAACATCTTTGATTCCAGCAAGGCAACTAGACATAACAACATTCCAATCATTGTGCTCAAAAAGTTGCAAGTGGAACTAGCTCCTATACCAACAAAGCAGTTCAAATGTTGCCTTAAAGAAAGAATATCACACATGATCAGTGAATCTATTGATGGTGGCTTTGTTTTGATTCTTTGTATTTTATAGGGTTTAGCATAAAGGTCTACTTCATAAGATTTCCATCAATGGAATAACAGGAAATGTCTTCTGCATCATAAAATTCATTTTCTCTAAAAGGTTTATTAAATTAGTAGTTGCTGGCAGTGGTGTAGCATCAGTTTTTGCCACCTGGGGCGATCAGAAAATTTGCCCCCCCCCCCCCCGCCCGCTGGCATATAATTACCTGTTCTGCCCCCCTCCGCTGGTATATGATTATCTGTTCTGCCCCCCTCCGCTGGCATATAATTACCTGTTCTGCCCCCCTCCGCTGGTATATGATTATCTGTTTTGCTCCTCTCCCCCCGCTGGCTTTTCATGCTTTTTTTTCGGCAAAGTTATCAATAACTCTATCAAATTCCACTCTATCGATAAATTCCCTCTCTATGGAGAGGATTGCCAAGTCTGTAAGCCTTGTCTGGCTCATTTTTGATCGAAAGTAGTTTTTTATGAGTTTCAGTTTTGAGAAAGAGCGCTCACAGCTGGCAACGCTAATAGCTCGGGTAAGGAAAATGCGCAACAAGATCACAATATTAGGGATCGAATCACCTAGGTGGTATATCTGTATAAAGTTCAAAAGTTCAAGAGGTTGATTGATTTTGTCTTTTCCCAAAGCGTTCACAAAATACTGTAATCTCTTCCTTTCGGCAAAGAATTTATCTTTTTCTATATCTTCGTCAACTTCACCAACCTGACAATCATAATTATCAAGCAGATTTGACGGTGTAAGAAAAGCGTATTTTCTTGCAAGATTGTGAACTTGTTGAAATCTGCAAAATATTTCTTCAGTCAACCTGTCTATGACAGACAGTATTTCCCTCAGTATCAAACCCCAGTGCTGCATCAGTCAATTGTTCACCACCCGTTTGTTTCTTTTTGTGGACACGATGCTCCATGCTTATCCCCATTTCAAAGCAGAGTTTTTTGACTCTTCTATTGCAGTCTCAATGCCATTAGCCTGACAGAACTTTATTGGAGATCCAACTCCTGTTCTTGAAGATACTACTGGGCATCATTGGTCCTTGTGAGATACATCAGGAGTGCTATAAAAAATTATGCAAAAATATTTGCTTCCTTTGATCTGATCGATGATTTTCTCTCTCACCTGTTTTGCCAAAATGCTCACAAATTCATTTGGAATTTCTGGTGACAAATAAGAAGTAGCGATTTTCTTTCCCAGCTTAACTTTCACCAAATGTTCACGAAGCACAGGGTCATATTTGGCCAATAAATTTACCAATTCTAAAAATTTCCCTTTTTCTTGATCTCTTTCATCATTATGCATGTCTTCCCGGTGATCCCGTAGTGTCTGCTTGGCGAGAAACCTGATGATGTCCAGCAATCTAGCTAGAATTTCTTGCCACTTCTTAGTTTGCTTCTCAATAAGATGTTGCTCTACTTTGTCAACTATGTTTCCTTCAGCAAGTCGGATCTCAAGATCCTTCCAGTTGAGAAACGCTTGAGCAATATTAATTGGACGTAAAATGATTTTTCATTTCAGAGACATTGTAGCATTTTAGAACACTAACCAAAAATTATTATTTTCTTCATGGAAAGAAATTCTGTAAGCTTTTTGTAGGGGGGGGGGTCTAAGCAATTACTGATAGTTTTACAAGCTTGCCAGTCAGACTTCGGCTTAGTGAACATTTCTACAATGTTAGAGTAGCCTGGAAATGATTATTCATCATTTTAGGTTAAATTAATGTACAAAAGTTTAAATTTAAAAATAATTGTTTGTGCTTTTCTCTGGCAAGATTTTCAAGGTGTCTATATACAATCACATAAAGCAAAATATCATTTTTAGCCCAGGGTGTTAGTCTAAAATTCTCACAATATTAGTAAAAAGTATTTCTATTATAATTATCTGTATCTTGGTTTTGTTTCCTATTTTTTGTTTGTTTGTTTTTGTTTTTTTTTTGCATTAAAAGAAATCAATCTATTACATATCTATGACATTGTCAATAGTAATAACCGGGCAAATATTTATGAACATTCTTTGGTAGAAAGAACGCATAGAAGAGTTAAGAATACATTCACATCCGTTCTTAAGTTAAGAATGGTTTTCTATATAGTAACTATGTTATTTAGAAACTCATTTTTAAAATGGAGAGGGAACTTTGTTAACTGAGAAGGTTTTAGAGTAATTCGAAAAAAAAACCAAAAAAAAAAAACAAATCACTAATTAAATATTTAGAAATTTAAAAAGAATTGGAGTCGGGAATCATATCGGATCCGGAATTTAAGACAGAATCGGTAATTGAATCGGAATCAGGAAAAAATTTGGAATCATCCCATCAGTAATATATATATATATATATATATATATATATATATATATATATATATATATATATATGAACAAATGATTAATAAAACATGTTAAAAGACATCTTGAAAAAGAGTTAAAAACATATTTAATTTTAAAAAGGAAGCACAAGATAAGTGGATAGTCCTTAATCCGCGGAGTTTCGGACAAATACTCTCCTTCTCATCAGAGGGCAGGAATTAGCAAAATGCGGGATCGGATTTTGCATGTAAAAATATTTAGTGAAACTACAAGTAAGTCATAGATCTTACTTGGTTAAAAAAAGGGTGAGGTAAGGGGAGTAGGAGGTAAAAGAAAAATGATAAAAATATTACACATGAATGGATAGTTCGGTGAAGGGTAAAAAATCCAAGAATGGTAAAATCCAAACACGGTCAAATTAAAAATTTCCAATCCAACAGGTAAGTTCCAAATGGTCCAAAATGATCCAAAAGGCAGAATTCCTTGGAAAAAATCACAAATGGAATGAGTTCCAAATCATTCCATTGAAAAGTTCAAATGTGCACAGAAAAAGCACTGGAGAGAATATTTAAAACACGTCTGTCAAGGCCGGAGGAATCAAGTAAATGTTCTGTTTAATTTTTCAACATTTTTTGGAACATGCAAATCAACTGCTTTCTTTGAAAGGTTACCTAGATAATTTATGCAACTTTTTCAAAAATTTGTTTTACAAATAAAATAAATTTACATCGTATTTTGATGTTATAATCATTTTAGTTTTAGTGACAATTTAAAAACAATAAATAATTATCATTAGTACCAATAATGAAAAATTAAATTAAAAATTTAAAACGATTTGTTTGAGAATCGTAAATTAGGGACATTTTTCTGATTCCGATACCTCCAAATCGTCCGATTTTTTGACAACCTCTTCGGTATAAAATTTCAAATTTGTTCGCTTTTATTTATTTTTATTTATTTTTTTATTTTTATCCTCACAAAATCCCTCCCCTACGGTATGTGCCATTCGTAAAATAGGGACACATTTTTCCGATTCCAATACCTCCAAAAGTTCCGATTTTTTAAAAACTTTTCGGTATAAAATTTAAGATATTTTGTTAGCATTTATTTATGTTTATAGATTTTCTATTTTCTATTTTTACCCTTTCAAAATGCCGCCCCTGACATGGGCCGCTCGTAATATAGGGACACATTCTTCTGATTCCGATACCTCCAAAAGTTCCGATTTTTTACAACCCTTTCGGTAAAAAAAATTCCCTTATTTTTGTTAGCTTTTTTTTTTTTTCTATTTTCAAAATGCCGCCCCTAATCTGTGCCACTCATAAAATAGGAACACATTTTTCTGATTCTGATATCTCTAAAAATCCCAATGTTTTTCAACCTTTTCGGCATAAAATTTCAGATGTTTTGTTAGCTTTCACTTATTTTTATTTCTTTTATTACTCTCTCAAAATGTCGCCCCCTGGAATTTGCTATGCCACTGGTTGCTGGGTAGTAATCCAAAGTCCACAGTATTAGTGCTGATGTGTCTCAAGGATCAATTCTCTTCCTGATTTGCATCAATGACCTACCAAACTACATCCTTCATTTATTCGTCAACATCTGTGCAGACGATACTACAATGTATGGCAACATTTCTAAGGATGTCAAAGATCAGAATCTTGCTTATTCTTTCTCCTCTGACCTTGAGTAAGAGATGCAATGGGGTAAGAAATGGCTAGTTACTCTTAGTGCATCCAAAATCAAACTTCTATCTTTTCATCAATAATGCTCTGATCCCCACTTGGCCTCAGTTAAAATGAACGACTACCATCTTGAAGAAGCACACTGCTTCGACAAACTTCTGGAACTGACCTTTACCCTGACTTGGAAGACCTACATCAGATCCGTTGCCAAAATCACTGGAAAATGGTTGGGATCGTTCTCCCACTTCAGAAAGTTTCTCACTCCTGATGCAATCCTCTATCTGTACAAGAGTCAAATATGTCCTAAGATGGAGTACTGCTGCCACATCTGGGGTGGAGCTCCTAAGAGTACACTTTTCTATCTTGACAAGGTAAAAAACCTTTTGCCTCCCTACTTCCTCTTTATCGTGGAAGAGATACTGCGAGTCTGCCTCTGTTCTGTTGTTACTTTTATGGTAGGTGCTCAGCTGACGTACAATCTATGATCCCTCTCTGCAAAACGTTTGCAACAAATACTCGCCTAGCTACAACCACTAACAACTTCACTCACACCCTATCAGTGCCTGAAACTAAATGAAAATTCGATGAGCAGAGTTGCTTTCTCAGAACTGTTCGAATTTTAGAATTCAATATTGTGTGTTTGCTTCCAAATTGACTATACCATTGGTTGTCTTCAAATCTAATTTGAATAAATTCCTATTGAGCAGTCCTTTAAAATAATGTATGCCCTACCCAAGTTACACCATAACTGATCATGTAGTCTCATCATCTACCTAACACTTTACCCTTATCCTAGAATGGCTTCTAGTCCTTGATAAGTGGTGACCTCCCAAGTAAAAGAAACATAAATAAGTGAAAATTAAAATATATTTCTTTTTATAAATGTCAAGTGCAAATGTAGACCTCACATGCATAAATTAAAAGTAAAATTATTTATTTAAAACGCTATACATTGATGCACTTTATAATTCTTGGTTACAAAAACATTTTTATGGCTTCTTGACCTTTTGGCTAAGATCAAAGTGTAGTATAATGATTCTAGTTAAGAGTAGGACAGACACTTCTAAGTTATTGTGACCAAAGATGACCAACGACACTCATTTTCTTTAAAATGTAAATTTATTTTATATTTTCTGCAAATAAATATTTCAAACACATTTGGATTCTTCGGACTACCATCCTTATCTGACCTTCTTTGGGTGTATCTTATTGAACTCGGGAAGCTGCACAGAATTTCAAACAAAACCCTTTCTTTAATCCGCAGAGGGTATCGTGTTTTTTATTCTTTCAGTAGAAGTTCTAAGTAATTCACAATTGTATTTTGGGTCCCCCCCCACCCCGCACTGAGGATTGAACCTTCAATCTCCAAGTATATAACTTTTTACAACTGAATATCACCTAGTACTCTATCCACTGTGTCAGAGATCCTGACAGACAATTCTAGTATGAATTTTAGGAGTTTTAAACCTATTTTCATTTGTAATATAATAATGAAATAGAAACAAAAATAAATTTAAAACTCCACAAGAACCTGTGGCACAGTGGATGGATTGCTTAGCGAAATTCAGTTGTAAAAAGTTACATTTATAGAGACGTGTTGTCAAAACTACTATCCAGCCTTATTTCGCATGCAGCACACACGTGCACACAATGTACAACACTTTCAGTTTGAGATATATAGTTATCGCCCCTTATTTCCAGCAATTGCATGTTTCAGCCCATAAGTGATGATATCAACTCCCTCTTCCATCTCCCTCTCTCTTCCTCTTTTCCCATGTGGCATGCAACAGGACGGATGTACCCCACACGCTTCAAGTCTGGTTTACTCATGCAAACAGACTCAGTAATGAAACAAATTGCTGGCATACTGATACAGCCTTACAGAGGTAAGGCAAACTTTGCAAAATCATGAAGAAAAGAACTCTACAATCTCTGAATTAACTTAGTAACCACATTAAACAACACATGTCAATCTCGGTTCACACATGATCGCAGAGACCATCAAACGCACACGTATGCATCACACACATGATCTTATACATTTTCCACCAAAAGGTATTGTCTGTATAAAGAAATGTAGAAATATTATTTACTTGTTTTAAACAAAGCCTACGTTTGTAAATAAATAAACTCGGTATCTATTTTTATTAATTTATGTTGTTTAACATACAATGCTACCGCAACGCATTCCTGGAGATTGAAGGTTCAAATACTATTTCAGAAAGAAAAGATTTCAAGTGACCTTACTTAAATGATTCTTACTGAAATGCAAAACAGTCATACATGAAATCAGTCAGCAAAATATCTTGCTAGAAAGGGACAGTCTCCATAAAAAAAAGTTTCAAATGTAGACAACCAACTGTAAAAAATTAATGTTTTGGGATTTAATAAGCCAATTCACAGTTGTATGTCTGGTAATATCATGAAGTGAAACACCTGCAAGCTACGTTTCGTCATTACCAATGTTTCTGTTGTTTTGAACCACAAACGAAAAATGTGACAAATCTTATTAGGTATTATCACCTGAGATTAAAAAGGTTCTGTTGGAAATTGTCATTTTTTTCTCAGGCTTATAGTTCATAGCCTATTCTCTATACAATATGCAATATTGCCACAAGCTTTATACAAACCTATTTGTTATTTAATCAGTAACACTACTATAGACGTCTAATTCATGAACAATGAATTAAATGTACATTTTGTTTTTTTTCAAAATACAAAGTATGCACAAAAGGTATTGAGATTGAAGATGTATTAATTAAGAACAATGAATTAAGTTCACGTTTTTATTTTTGTTTAAAAAAAAAAAAATGTTTAAAAAAGTATTAAGATTAATCAAGAACAATGAATTAAAGGTTGCTTTTTTTCAAAATATAAGCTATGTTAAAAAAAGTATTGAGATTGAAGATGCATTAAACAAGAACAATAAATAATTGTTCATTTTTTTTTTCTAAAACATTTTTAAAGAGTAACATGACTTAAAATGACAGTGGACACAATAGAATTTCAGTGGGGATGGGTTTTTTGGGGTTTTTATTTATTTATTTTTTTTTTTGCATGGCCATGTTTTTTTTTCTTTCTTATGCACTTGAATTGATTTGATATTTTAGCCATATACGCTATACACACTTTTGAATTCTTATTTTCTAGATTTAGTTATACATCCTTGTGCACTATGCTGCTAGTAGTCATATAAGAGAAAGCTTGTTTATAGGAAAGTAAATACTTGAAGTTTTTTTTTACACAGGCATCACCACATTATCAAGGTCAAGAGGCCACTCAAGGATAAGGGTTAAAGAATGTACAGTAGAAATTGGAAAATATAGTAATCATTAGTAATGAAAATTCGGTAAATTGGTTAACTTTTTTTTTTTTTTTGAAGTTGAACATTTCAAAATAACTTCCTTGAAACAAAAATAAAAAATAGTCTAAAACAAAACCTAGAAATGTGTAAATTATACAAAATACAGCTAAACAAGACTTTTTAGCCAATGAAAAAGGCAAAGGTTATAACTTTGTATTTTGAACAAGAATACACATAACATTCATTATTCACTTCATCAGCTACAAACTCATTTCGCACACACTTTAGCTCATCGTCTTGGATGGAATGACTGCTTTATTCCAAATTGAATATAATTAAATTCGTGCTTATTTGTGCATTAAATACTAACCCTTAATAATCTCTATTTAATCCATAACTGTGCATCAAATGGATCTCATAATACTTAGTTCGCTGCACCTTATCATAGCAAAATTTCAGCCAAATCGACGCAGTAGTTTCTGAGAAAACATGGAATGAACAGACAGACAAACAGAGAAATATAATGTCGGTACCATCTGTGTACGGTGAAAGCTGATATCTTTTTTGCTGTTTATCTTCTAAAATTAATGTTCAAGAGTACACGGGTTTCCGCCTTCAGTCTGTGACTTTTATGTTCCCATTAACTTTCAACGGTTAATCTTTCTTTTAAATTAAAATATACACGGGTTTCAACCATCTATCTGTCTTATGATAAAAAAGAAAAAAAAAGGCAGATTTTTTTTCAACTTCTTTGTTTCACAAGAAATTCATTTGTTATTTCATGTGTGTACTCTGTGACTTTTATGTTCCTATTAATGTTCAAAAGTTAATCTTTTTTTTTCTTTTTTTTTAAATCAAAATGCAGACACTATAGTCATTCAGCAGATTTTTGTTGCTTGTCTTTATTTTCCTGTTATTTTCCTTTAATGCTTTTGAATTAGCATTTTTATTTGAGCCATATATGGTATAAATATTTTTGCATCTGCTTGGCACAAGACAGCCAGTTATATGCACTTTTCTTGGGACATGCATCACATGCAGGATTAAATTAAAATGGCCAACATACAAAAAAGAGGTGATCGCTTCAGGAATTTGTTTGAACTTTCAAATTTGAAACTGCTGTCCCTAGGCAACACCATATTTCTTTGCATATTTCAAATAGAATAAAAATTATATTTATTGTTCATCTATGTTTTGATGTATAGAGATTCAATTTGAAAACAATTTGAATGCACATCAGATTTTATACAAAATTAACATTCTTCTCACTCTCCATTTCAGTCTCAGTGAATATAATGTCATTCTAGATGTTGTTTTTTTTAATATAACCTTGTATTTTGAACAAAATTAACATAACATCCATTGTTCATTTCATCAAATGCAAACTCAGTTCGTATACACTTTAACAGACTTTATATGTGCACTTTAGATTGCCACTGATAATTATTTGTTTCCAATTTTGGACAAGTTCTAGCCAAGAAAAGGGGAGACAACCCAGAATTTTAATGATTTTTCACTGAAACTTTCTACGTTAAATCAATGAACTAAGACTATAGAAAACATTAATTACCGGAACACTTATTGAATTATATTAATGTTTTCTTGGGGTTTTTATTTTTGTTTTTTTGGGGTTTTTTTTTTACACATGAACAGTTTGTATTTTCTTTTAAATTTAATACATGTAAAATAAACGTCTTATTTTATTAATTAACTATCGGGGGTACCGAGCATTGCCTGGGTGTGGTGAGGTGTGTGTGGGAGGTAGGGTGTAAATCAAAACAAAATGGAAAATAAAGAATAAGTGAACGTAACAAACCTGTTTAAATATTATAACATTTTTTTGAATCGGAAAAAAAAAAAAACACAGCAAACGTGATGCAAAATAAAGAATAAGCGAATGAAAGAAAAATGGCATGAATAACCCGGTTTTAAATGTTAAAACTTCTTTAAAAAATCGGGGGGGGGGGAGGGCGAACGTGATGGAAAAATAAAAAATAAAAAAAAAACGTTAAAATGGCATAAGTAACCCTGTTTTAAATGTTAAAACTTCTTTAAAAAAATGGGGGGGGCGAACGTGATGGAAAATTAAAAAATAAAAAAAACGTTAAAATGGCATAAATAACCCCATTTCAATATTAAAACTTTAAAAATCGAAAGAAAAAATATATCTGATATCTAGGCTCGAAGTGCAATCTTAAGATAACGACGCTGCTACTATAACGACTGGTCTATGATCATGTGAGCGAAGGTAGATTGATTTTTTTTATATTTAATCTAATTCAAGAAAGAACGTTTTTTGTGCATGCATGTTTGGCTAAATTGTCATGAAGGAACGATATTTTGCTACCCCTCCTTGTAGAAAAGAGCCCAGTTGAAGGTGAAGGAATCAATGTTTTTAGCCAATTTTTTGATATTTGTCATCCGAAGGGTCGAGCTTCAAAACGATACCGATTTTGTGAAAATCTATCACTGCTGTGGAAAGTTTTAGGCACACATACAAACATGAACATTTTTAAAAATTGGTACTTGTGCAGAATTTGAACCACATGTAGCGAACTGGCTGCTCGGCT
The DNA here is from genome assembly GCF_053919585.1 of Euprymna scolopes. Classification (NCBI taxonomy): domain Eukaryota; kingdom Metazoa; phylum Mollusca; class Cephalopoda; order Sepiida; family Sepiolidae; genus Euprymna; species Euprymna scolopes. Next base: position 156,725,628 of record NC_136485.1, on the reverse strand, counting down.
TTGCTTGGACATCCTGGCTTCTGCCAAGCGTCGCTGATTATCAAAGCATAACAATGCTACTCAAGAAAATACTGAAGAAAACATTTAAATATAAGAAAATCACCAGAAAAAAAAAATATTGCGAAAATAAAAAAAGAAATAATGACTTACTATAAGAATTTCTGTTTTATTCTTGTAGCAAAATTAATTTAAGCGAAAAAAAGTAAGTTTTATTTTTTCAAATATTTTTTTTTTGGAGGTCAAACAAAATTGAACAAAAAGAAAATCAATTATTTTTTTGTGTGTTTTTTATATTTTTTTATCAAAGTTTTAAAAAAAGTACTTTTTTATGTGTTTTTCGTGTATTCTTTTTTTTTTATCTTTTTTTTATTCTTGTAAATTTTTTTTTTTTGTTACTTTTTTCTTTTTTATGAACAAATTTTTTCTCCAGGGTGGGTCTGGGAAATCGTTTTTGTTTTTTTAATTAAATTAAGGCAGCCGGGATATTCCCTTAGGATTAGGTAGACTTTTCTATGCTCGAATCAGACGATATCAAAATGGAATGAGAATCGTTTTGTTCTACAATATGAAATGACATCTTCCAGTGTCTGCAGATGTTGATCCAAGGTAGAGATATTCATCTTGTATAAAGTTGTTAAAAAACGGCTGTTTGATGGTGTGTTGTTTACTTAATTTATTGATTTTTTTCTTACAATATTTTCACCAAAGATCGTCTGCTCCTTTGCCATGCATTCTGCTTGATCTACAGCAGATGTGCTTACAGTTATATCTCATAGGATTACCGAATCTTTTCATGGAGGCTTTCTTTCTAGGGCAATAACTCTTGACATATCAAAGGCCTTTGATAAGGTATGGCATACAGGTCTACTTTATAAGATCTCCAGCTACACTATAGACAATTATATATTTGTAGGTACAGGACCCTCTCCTAGACTAATTAATCAATCATTATGAATCTTGCTAAGCATAAGTTGTCATAATGTAGGTTGTATTTAGTTTCATGTAAAAGGGGTAAAAAGAAGTCCCTAAAAATGCAAATACCTAAGATATTTTTGAAATCTTAAGAATAGGTATTAGACATAAATTTATGAGTATTTCAATGGGTTTTAAAAGGGTATAATATACACACAACCTCCTATCTGAAAATTCAAATATTTCAATAAATTCATGCATAGTTATTATAGACAAATTAAGCATAATTTCTTGAATTTCAATTTCTTTTTAAAACTCCTTAAGCTTTAAATTTTAAATATTTTCTAGAATTAAAATCATGTAATAGATTTTGATCTAAATTGGAACTGTGATACTATCGATGTTGACCATCTTGCCCCCAAGTGTTGGAAAGTGAAAGAAAAAGAAAAGGAAAAAAATATAACAAAGGAAATAGGGTTTATCAGTAGACAATAGATAGGAAGTTGTTCACTGAGGTAGACAAAAAAAACTTGATATGGGATTGTTGGTCAGAATGCCACAATGACTGTAACAAAAATCATGAAATATATTTAGATTTGGTTTGCCAGTACTTTAGAATGGACGATGGGTTTTATGATGCTGGGAAGTGGCTATGGCTTAACAACAGTAGAAACAGTTTACAGTTGGTCTAGAGTTTTATGAAGGTTGTGAGTGTTTAATGATAATCCAGTTGATAACAATTAATCGTGAGTCAGACTTCATGTCAGTTAGAGTTTGGATGCAGTTGAACACAAATTGTGGCTTGGAGCATATGGGGAAATGAATTGTTCAACTGACTGACTAACCTAGCCTGGACAGTAGACCTCAGTATGTAGAGGTGTCACACACCCAGAGTCCAACCAATGTATATGTAAAGTGTCAGAGTCTGTGTTTTCGCTTGTTTTTCCAATATTTTTTTTTTTTTTTTTTTTTTACATAGGCATCACCACATTATCAAGGCCAAGAGGCCACTCAAGGATAAGGGTTAAAGGGTGTACAGTAGAAATTGGACAATATAGTAATCATTAGTAATGAAAATTTGGTAAATTTGATAACTTATATGGAACGGCTCATCAAGAACTTATTTACGTTAGACTTGAAGACAACCATATTGTAGTCAGCCGGAAAGCAGGAAAACGGAAGACAATTCCACAGGCGTGCACTTTAAAGAAAGAAGCTTTGTTCATGGAATCTACGTTTAGGTTTAGGCACAGATAAAGAGTGGGGGGAATTATTGATAGTGTTTACAGCTAGATGAGTGTTTCTTGTGAAAGTTTGGCGAGGGGGGACCATAGATTGAAGCTCAGTCGAACACTTTCCATGAAAATAACGATACATCAGAGACAAACTCGCAACATCTCTTCTGTGAGATAGAGGTTGCAAGGAAGAGAAAAGGACATCTCCTACGAGGCTACGAAGTCTATTTTGAACTCTATCAAGGCAGGACAAGTCCTTTCTAGCAGCTCCTGCCCAGATGTGGCAACAGTATTCCATCCTTGGACGTACCTGGCTCTTATATATATAGAGAATAGCATCAACAGTGAGATATCTACCGGATCGATAGAAAGATCCCACCATTTTTCCAGTGGCCTTGGCAACAGATTTGATGTACGTGTTCCATTTAAGATCAGGAGTAATGGTCAAGCCAAGAAGCTTGTCAAAACTTGAGGCCTCCTGAAGACGAGAGCCATTCATTTCAATTGATGCCAGATGTTATTTTTTTTTTACACTTGTGGACCTATGCACTCACCTCGATGGCCACCAGTGTGAGAGATGATATGGCCATTAAAAGATAAGGCAATGCAGAACAATTCCGCAGCACACAAAGTTGGGATTGGTGAGCTGTTGAGTGGGAGAGAGGATATATGGTATTCAAATATTCTAGAAATAAAGTTTAGTATCATTATTTTTCAAATGTCAGAACGGTCCGTTGGTCATACAGTATTCACATTAGGATTTGTGTTCCTTTACAGAAGCACTGGTTGAGTTTGAATAAAATAAATACGTATTAGATACGTTTGAAGCCAAAACAACGCATTATTACAAAATAAATTTGAAAAGACAACTGTAAAAACAACAAAGGACTTCTACTGATTCAATGCTCCAACAAGAACATGGAAAAAAAAAAAAAAGAAAGAAATACTGAGGATGAAGTGTATTTTCGAAATATATTTATAAATTTCAATATAATTTTCAAACAAAATAAATATCTGTTTATTTTGTAATAATGCGTTGTTTTGGCTTCAAATGTATCTAATACATATTTATTTTATTTAAGAAAGACAATGGTTTACTCTGTCTTTGGAAATTGAGACAAATTTTATGCACTATAAGCTGTAGCATAAGCTATATAGAAATTGACTCAGGTTATTTTTACAATAATATCAATGGGTATGCATATATAGGCGAGTTAAAAGAATAAGATCGATTCTTTAAGAGGAGACTTATCGGAATAATGCAAAGCTCAATAAACTATGAAGAAATAAAAAAAACGTATATACTAATGCACTTAGATTTATTCATTTATTCAATATGGATATTACATCCATTAGGGGTGAAGGATAAGTAAACTCTTTATACCATAATATTTTGAAGCCTAATGCTTCTCATCATAAGAGGAGAGAAGATGCTAGGTACTATATTAGGCTTTGAAATACCATGGTATAAAGAGTTGACATTTTTTTTTTTTTTACATAGGCGTCAGCACTTATCAAGGCCGATAGGCCACTCAAGGATAAGGGTTAAAGAGTGTAGAGTAATCAAAAAGACAATATAGTAATCGATAGTAATGGAAGTTCGATAAATTTGATAACTTAAGTGGAACGGCTCATCAGAAACTTGTTCATGTTGGACTTGAAGACAATCATATTATAGACAGCTGGAAAGCAGGAAAACGGAAGACAATTCCACAGGCGTGCAATTCTAAGAAAGAAGCTTTGATCATGGAATCTATGTTTAGGTTTAGGCACAGATAAAGAGTGTGGAAAATTATTGATAATGTTTTCAGCTAGTCTAGTGTTTCTTGTGAAAGTTTGGCGAGGGGGGACCATAGATTGAAGCTCAGTAGAACACTTTCCATGAAAATAACGATAAAGCAGAGACAAACTCGCAACATCTCTTCTGTGAGATAGAGGTTGCAGCGAAGAGAAAAGGACATCTCCCACCAGGCCACAAAGTCTATTTTGAACCCTATCAAGGCAGGACAAGTCCTTTCTAGCAGCTCCTGCCCATATGTGGCAACAGTATTCCATCCTTGGATGTATCTGGCTCTTATATAGATAGAGAATTGCATCAGCAGTGAGATGCTACACTCCTAATTGATGTAACATCCATATCGAATTAATGGATAAATCTATATGTACTAGTATATATTTTTATATTTTTTTTATTTCTCCATATTCTGTATGTATGTATGTATATATATATATATATATACAGTGATGATTATTGGCACGGTAAAATAAAAGTTAAATTTTGTCTAATAAATTCTAAAAAAGGGATTAAATTAAAGAAAATAACAAAGTATATTATGTATTTTTAACTGGCCTTTCCGATGCAGCAATCGGATTTTAGAAAAAATAAATAACAAAGGAACAACAAACATAATTGCAAAAAACCCTTGTTCAAAATTATTGGCACGGCTTTGTTTTTCTTTTAGTATCAGTGTTATATTCCTAAATACTTAGGAAATAAAGACAAACGTGAGTTACACCGAGTGGTATGTGTAATAGGGTTTATTTATAATACAGAAACGTAAGGCTGCTCGCCTAAGGTAAATAGAAGTACATAGTAACAAGTATGGGGAAGAAAGTCTGATAATCAACACGTAAGACTATCCGTCTTACTGCGACTGCTTGTCTGCCGTTGTCTGCCCAACAGTCCAATATATATATACAGTTTGTAACCGGTGTATAGCCAGTTATGTTCCTTCACAACACCTCCCCCTGAAGCTGAAATCTTCCTGATTTTAGCTTAAATACCTCTTCCTTTTAGGGTCAGGGCTTAATCTCCTGGTAACTTTTCTCTTTCTTGCGCTTTTCCTTCTGGTCAGCGTTACCCGGGGTAAAGGTTTCTGTCCAGCCCGTATGGTCGGTTCAGGCGAAATATTCATTGTTTGCGGTACACACGCTGGTTTTGGTATATCAAAAATATCGCACAATGTTTCCATTGGTGTCTCTTCCACATTTGGAGACAGTCTGGGACGTATTTGATTTCTGTGTCTTTTGCAGACAAAACTTAATCCTTGGATGGTATAGACCATGCTCCCAATCCTTTTTTTGATAATACCTTCAACCCACTGATTTCGTCCATTTTGAAAATTTTTGAAATATACATTTTCACCTGGGGAGAAGCACTTGGTATTAAGGTTTTCTTTTTTGAAAACTTTCTTTTTCTCTGGTAGCAGCCTATCGAAGACAGATCTTATCTTTCTTGCAAACATTAGCTCAGCCGGGGAAGAATTGACATTATTATTAGGATTTGGTGTCACCCTGTAAATTGCTAAAAATGTTTGAATACATTGTTCGTCTGTGTCCGTAGTAAGATTTTTCTTAAGTGCCCTTTTAAACGTATCTACAAATTTTTCGGCCAACCCATTCGATCGTGGATGGTACACAGGTGTTGTCATATGTAGAATATTTAGTGAGTCACAGAATTCTTTGAATTCATGAGCAGTAAATGCTGTTCCATTATCGCTCACTAAGGTTTTTGGCACTCCAAAACGGCTAAAAATTTCATTAAGCGCACTCACAGTGTTTTTTGCTGTTGGATGTCTAAACTTAAATATTTCTGGCCATTTTGAAAAAGAATCTACAATAATCAAGTAAAAATAACCATTTATAGGTCCCGCATAATCAATATGCAGACGTGACCAGGGTAGGTCCGTCTTTGGCCATGGCGTCGTTTTTACTGGAGGATCTCGAGCTGCTAATTGACATCCTCTGCATGTCTTGACACATTTTTCAACTTCCTTGTCCATACCAGGCCAGTACACATATCCTCTCATAAGGGATTTCATTCTCGAAATGCCCGGATGACCTGTATGAAATTCCTTCAGAATTTTCCTCTGTAACGTTAGTGGAATTACGATCCTCTCACCATACATGAGCACATCTTCACAGATGGAAAAAGGCGTTGTTTGATCTACCTTTTTATTTTTTTTTATCCATCCCAATTGATTTTTCATTTTCTTAATGAAAATGTCATTTACTGCCTCTTTTTTTATTTTTTCGAAAGTTACCGGAAGTTCACGTATCATATTACACATTGAACTTGTACATTCACTTTCGTCTTTAAGCGCAGCAATTACCGTTTCTTCGAAACTTTCGCTTCTTTTAGGGATCAACCGTGATAATGCATCTGCGTGTCCTAACTTTTTTGAGGATACATGTTCCATCTTAAACTGATAGTTTAAGAGGGTTACAGCCCATCGCTGTAATCGATTCACAGTATGTGTGGGAATGCCTTTCTTTGATCCAAATATGGTAAGTAGGGGTTTATGGTCGGTTTGCAAAATAAAAGATCGTCCATGGAGAAATCGATTGTACTTTGTAATTCCAAATATTATCGACAGCGCCTCTTTTTCAATTTGGCTGTAATTTTTCTCCACTGCAACCAACGTTCTTGAAGCATGGGCGATAGCTTTTGTCCTACCATCCTCATACTTGTGAAGTAATACAGCGCCAACACCGTAATCACTGGCGTCCGTTGCTAGTATTAGTTCCTTTTCTGGATTGAAATGTGCCAATGCTAAGTCTGACAGTAGACATCTTTTGATATTTTGGAAAGCAGATTCACATTCCTTATTCCAGTTCCATTTAACACCCTTTTTCAGTAACTCGTTAAGAGGAGCTCTTAAATTATGTATGTTAGGGATGTAAATTGCATAGTATTGAACTAATCCCAAAAACGATTTTAATTTTGTCACTGAATCTGGAGCAGGCATCTTTTCAATTGCTTCAGTCCTTTGTGGATCCGGTCTTCGACCCTCTTTGTCGATTATTTGACCTAGATATTTAATTTTTTTCATAAAAAAATCGCATTTTTCTGGGCTCAATTTAAAACCAAATTCCTGTATTCTTTTGAATACTTCTTTTACATGCTTCTTATGATCTTGCAAATTTTCACTTTTAATTAGGATATCGTCAAGGTAGGCCATTGAAAATTCCAACCCTGCCAGCATCGTGTCCATAATTTGCTGGAAAATAGCAGGAGCAACCTTTAATCCAAAAGGAAGCCTCTTTAGCTTAAAAATGCCCTTATGAGTATTTATGCCTAAGTATTTGGAGCATTCATCGCTGATCTTAATTTGCAAGTAAGCATCTGAGAGGTCTATCTTAGAAAAGATTTTTCCTCCGTTAAGCTTAGAGAACAGATCTTCTGCGGACGGAAGGGGATAATTATGGTCCAATAGACAGTCATTTAAACCCGTTGAAAAATCTCCACAGACCCTTATTCTGTTATTTTTTTTCTTTACATACACGGTTGGACTTGCCCAATCTGTGTGGTTAACTTTTTCAATGACTTCCAGTTGTTGAAGTCTATCCAACTCTTTTTCGATTGCGTCCATCGCTGAAAAAGGCACATTCCTTTTAGGTTTGAATACTGGAGTGGCATTTTTCTTTAATTCAAATTTTGCCTCTGTCTTAATACAGAGTCCTAGTCCTTCGGCAAAAACATTGGGAAATTCAGTTTTCAAATCCTTCAGGAAGTCTTCCCTTTGGTTTGCTTTTTCTGCAGTTAAAACGTTACAAAACGAATTTATGGGTTTCTCCCATAAATTAAACAGGACAATCCAATCTACCCCAAACAGGCATGTATTCTTTCCTGGTACGACGTACACTTTGGATTTATGAGTCTGGTTAGCGAATGTCACTTTGCATTTTAATTCTCCCTTGAACTCTAATCTTTTGCCGCACACACTTCTCGCCGTCTTTCTGGTTTTCGTTAATTCAGGTCGACCTATCCTTTTCCATATATCTTCATTTATAATACTAATATCTGCACCGCTATCCAGAAGCAATGTAACCAGATGTCCATTTATCCGAACATCAACATATTTCCGTCTTTCGCAGCTTTTTTCTTTATTCATGCGAAGCGTATTTACATTATCGGTCCCTTGTCTTTTCTTCTGGGCACAGTATGTTCCCTTGTGACCTCTGAGACCACATTCATAACATATTTTGTTCCTAAACCAGCAGGTCTTATTGTTGTGTCTTAAACTACCACAACATTTACACTTTAGCTTTGGGTCTTTGTATCCTTTAAGGATCCTGTGTTCTTGGAACCTGGACTTTCTTGTGGTCCCTTGCCTTTTTACTTGCTGCACCTTAAAAATATTTTTCTCTTCAATGCGAGTGTTGTCTTTCTTTATGTTAATCAGACGTTGACACTCTTCAGTGACTTTTTGCAATGTTATGTTAGGATCCGCCTCCATAATTGTTAGGATCCGTGAACGTATATCTTTGTCCCTTGGTGCTGTGAGACCTTGTACAAAGATTAAACATTTAAATTGGTCTGCGGAAATTTCATTCAATTTAAATGATTCGCATAAACAGTTCACAGTGCAAGCATATTCTAGATAGTCTTCAGCTTCTGCCTTCTGAATGTTCAAACATTTGTATCTAGAGTGAAATAGGCTATCCCTTTTATCAAATATTTTCGACAAGGTACTAATTGTTTCCTCGAACGAAACCTCCTCCGGTTTTTTTGGTAGAATTAGATTTGCATACTTGGTGTTTTCATCAGTACCCAGTTTTTGTAGTAGCAGGGTAACTTTTTCCTCATCGGTCCAGTCTAAACATCTTTTCGTAAAAATTGTTTCGTATCTTCTGTAGTATGCAGGGAAAGTAACACCAGTATCCGGGGAGTAACGAAATTCCGTTAGTGAATTTGAAATACCCTCGGCAGAAAAATTAGTCTTCTTCCCGGTCGACGTTAGAATTAGCTTTTCTAAATTCTTTTGCTGTGTCGACATTTGTCGTTGTAGTATGTTTGTTTGTTCTTGTTGTGCCTCTAAAGTTTTTTGTGTTCTTTCTTGTTGTTGTTGCAGCTGTTGCTGTAGCTGTTGTTGTTGAATTTGTTGTTGTTGTTGTTGTTGCGCTAAAAATTGTTGAGTCATTTTTGTCTGTTCCTGGATGCTAAGGGCTAGAGCCTTAGTTAACTCTGCTAATTGTTCCATGTTAGCTTCTAGTACAAAAATGTCTTTTCGAATTCTACACAATAATTCCAAAGAAAAATCGTAAATTTACGTATATCGTAAATTAGTAGCAATATGCAGACACAACACGTTTCAACAAAGTTCATCCATAGTAATTCAACAGGCTTTGTAAAATAATTCTTTTTTTTTTTTTTTTTTTTTTTTTCAACAACGTAAGTTCATACACAAAATATTTCTTACTTCCCACGACAAATAGTTCCAATTATTTATATAAAGGCAATAACAAACAATTAATTTTCCAAAAAAAAAAAATATATGGCTGCCGTTCCCACGTGGCATAAAATGGTACAATAGTCGTTGTATTTATATTTTTTCTTTCGAAACTCGTAATCCTTTAGTGTAGTTTCGAATTCAACTTGCGACCATTTTTTTTTTTTTTTTTTTTTTTACTTGTCAAAATAAATATAAATTCCACTTTACCTTGAACATGTTTCTATAATTTCTTGTGAGTTCTTTACGAAGAAAAATCCGTACTTTTCGCTACTTTAGGTAGGAAAAATTTTTAAATTCATTGACGCACGTGGTCAAAAATCCTTGTGTAGTTTGTTTTTTTCGTAAAACAAAAAATCCTTGCATTGTACACAGTCCTTGATACGGTAATTTATCTCTGTTAAGAGAAAGAACATCCTTTCGTCGCCATTGTTATATTCCTAAATACTTAGGAAATAAAGACAAACGTGAGTTACACCGAGTGGTATGTGTAATAGGGTTTATTTATAATACAGAAACGTAAGGCTGCTCGCCTAAGGTAAATAGAAGTACATAGTAACAAGTATGGGGAAGAAAGTCTGATAATCAACACGTAAGACTATCCGTCTTACTGCGACTGCTTGTCTGCCGCTGTCTGCCCAACAGTCCAATATATATATACAGTTTGTAACCGGTGTATAGCCAGTTATGTTCCTTCACAACAATCAGTATAATATCAATCAATTTCCGGTTTACGTGCTTTCTGAACTTTTTTATAGCCATATTATGCTTGTTTAACGCTAATTCAGTGAATAATTTTTTTCAGATAATTTTTAGATAGCGATTTATTTAAACTATTATAAGTGACTAAATTATAATTTTCAATCGCCATGGTTAAAACTAAGGAACACAGCAAAGACGTCAGGAAGCTTGTTGTAGCATGCCATACCAATGGGGAGGGCTATGATAAGATTTCAAAGAAGCTAAACCTTCCCAAATCCACTGTTAGAGCCATAATAAACAAGTTCAAATCGCAAGGCCACGTTATGAGTTTAGAGGGTAGAGGGAGAAAAAGGATTCTTTCCCCAAGAGATGAACGGAAAATTGTTCGACAAGTAAAACAAAACCCAAGGATCTCTGTTGGGGAGATTGTTGATGAACACAGCACCTCTGAAGTGAATGTATCTCGACATACAGTTGGTAGAGTTTTGAAGAGAGCTTGTTTAAAAGCATGTCGTCCGAGAAAGACTCCCTTATTGAAGCCTATGCACCTGAAAGCAAGGCTAGCCTTTGCAAAACGTCATATTGATAAAGATGTTGCATTCTGGAAACGTGTTCTATGGACTGACGAAACGAAAATAGAGTTATTTGGCCATAATAAAGTGTCTTATATTTACAGAAAATCTGGCGAAGCTTTCCTGCCTAAGAACACCATACCCACAGTGAAGCACGGTGGAGGCAGTTTGATGTTTTGGGGATCCTTTGCTGCCTCTGGACCAGGGCGACTTGTTAAGATCACAGGTAGCATAAAAAAGGAAGATTATGTTAAAATATTGGATGAAAACCTGAAAGACTCTGCTAAAGAGCTCTCACTTGGTCGTCGTTGGTGGTTCATGCAAGATAATGACCCAAAGCATTCGGCTAAACTGACTAAGAAATGGCTTGAGGACAATCATATTAATGTTTTGGAGTGGCCATCACAAAGCCCAGACCTTAATCCAATTGAAAATTTATGGAGAACATTAAAATTGAGGGTAATGCAAAGGAAGCCTAAGAATCTTATTCAATTGGAGGATTATTGTCAGGAAGAGTGGGCTAAAATTACTACTGAAGAGTGCAACAACTTGGTTGTAAACTATGAAAAGCGACTGAGGAAGGTAATCAAGGCAAAAGGCTATACAATTGATTATTAAATAAATCGTGCCAATAATTTTGAACAAGGGTTTTTTGCAATTATGTTTGTTGTTCCTTTGTTATTTATTTTTTCTAAAATCCGATTGCTGCATTGGAAAGGCCAGTTAAAAATACATAATATACTTTGTTATTTTCTTTAATTTAATCCCTTTTTTAGAATTTATTAGACAAAATTTAACTTTTATTTTACCGAGCCAATAAATATGATCATCACTGTATATATATATATATATATATATATATATATATATATATATATATATATATATATATATATATATATATATATATATATATAAATATGAGATAGAGAAAGAAAGGGATAATTATTATGTATATATACAGAATATCATTACGTATATTTTCAGTGTTTACTTTAATAATGCTCAACACTTTAAGTTGAGTAGCAATATGAAAATATATTTATGGCAAGTAAGCTACACAGAAATGTTTGTGTTTCATTTTCACAGGAAATCGTCAGACTAATTGCAATTAATCTAATGATTTCTTGTGGAATAAACATGAATGCTTCCATGTAGCTTGTGGAGACACATTAGCCCGATTTTCATGCATAGCGAACACACGGACACAATGTACAACACTTTCAGTTTCAATACATATACGATTATCGCCCTTGTTGCATGTTTCAGCTGATAGATGGCGATATCAATTTTCTCTCTCTCTTTCTTCCTTCTTCTTTTCTCAAGTAGCATGCAACTAGGACATGTCCGCCATACACTCCAAGTGTGTCTTACACATGTAAACTGATGCTGTAATGCAATGAACTTTTGTGTACACCCCAACTTTATCGAGGTAAGCACAAACATTGCAATTCATGAACAAACAAACTCTGTAAACATGAATGACCTCGGTAACAACTTTAAACAAAATATTTTAGATCAATAATATGCATGTACGCATGAACACACATATATTTTGTGCATTTTTCACCAACAGCTATTTTCTGTAAAAGAATGTGTAAATGTTCTTTCCTGTTTAAATAAAGTCTACAGTTGTATACATATAAGCTCGGTACATATTTTCATTAATTTATGGCAATGAATGCACAAGCCTCCTGCAACAAGCTTACTTGTCATAAATATATTTTGATATATATATATATAGCAAAGATGTTTGTGTCCAACGATTAGCTTTCAGTGGATAATCTCTGAGCAAAACCGATGACATATTTGTAATTAGTATGTGCTTTGGGATGTTCCGTCATAGTTTGCATTTAATTTGATGATCTTGAGGTGTCATAAAAGTTGAACCATAGGCATTAGAGACCAATTTAAATTCCACAAATTTCAAGACCATCTGAGAACTTGAAGAGTAAGTGAAGATGCCACACTTTTAAATATCATTTATTTGCATACGGTTTGAATTATAGACATTAGCCACAAAGTTCTAAACTTTTCAATTTTCATATTATGTGGATTCATCGGACTACTGTTCTTATCTTGAATGTGATTTTCACAACGTTTCAGTCAATGCAACCTCACCCTTTTCCAGGTGTATCTTTTTGAACTCGGGAATGTTTCTGTCGTACTCAGGAATTTGGACAGAATTTCAAGCAGAACCATTTATTTATTTGACAAGGGGTAGCATGCTCTTGTTCCATCAGCCATGACTGGATAGAGGTCCTAAGTAATTTGCAATTGTATTTTTCAGTCATCCACACTGAGGATTGAACCTTCAACCGTCAGATATATATATATATATGGTGGTTGTCCATCGGACCCGATGATGACGTTTGTGTTCTGCATCTCATCTATGCATATATATATATATCTATATGTTAATATATAGTAATAATTAGTAATGAACAGTGATATTTACAACTAGAAATAAAAATAGGTTTTACAGTCCTAAAATTTGTACTAGAATTGTCCGCAAGAACCGTAGCGCAGCGGTTAGAGTATTTGGAAAAATCGATTGTAAAAAGTGATCTTCTCCTGAAAGTTGAAGATTCAATCCTCAGTGTGGGCGACCGAAAAATACAAATTCCTGACAGAACAAGAGCACGCCACCCCTGTGAAGTAAATAAAGGATTCCGCTCAAATTCTGTCCATATTCCCTAGTTTGACAGAAACATTCCCAAGTTTGACAAGATACACCTGAAGAAAGTCGGAGGTTACATCAACTGAAACATTATGGAAATTATACTCAAGATGAGAACAGTAGTCTGATGAATCCATATAATACGAATAACAAATCCTCATTTTAAAAATTCAGAAACGTCATTTCAATTTTCTTCCAACAATTTGATGCAAACTACTGGGTGGGTCACTTAACTTTATAAGAAATACCTTTTGGAAATTCCAGATATTTGCATGAAACAAGCTGAGCATGCAGGATCCTTCTCCACGAACAAAAAATTTACTTTTACTATGACTTATGTTTGTGCAAAATTTTTGAAAAATCCAAGGCAGTGTTACTGAGAACGGTTGAATGATTTGGGGGTAATTTTACCCCTATAATACTCCGCAAGGGGAGCAACCAGAGTTATCCTAAAAACTCTGTTCTGGCAAAAATTTACTTTCATCATGACTAATGTTTGTGTAAAATTTCAAAAACATCCAAGGCGTGATTATTAAGAAATGTGCGAACAAATGAACGAACGGAAGTGAATTATTAAGTCCAATTCCTTCTTTGTCTGGAGACTAATTAATAAATAATAATTGAGCTTCTTCACATCATATATTTTAAACAGCATCCAAGTGTCATTTCAGATCTCTATTATAATAAATATTGGCCTTATTTACTTAATATGCTGCTCCAAATGTCTATTATAATAAAATATAAAACTGACATTATGTCACTTCTACACTATTGGAACGAAATTTTGTAGTCGATAAATGGGGTTTTCAAATAAAAACCAATGTTTTCTACTGGCTTTTTTTTTTTTTGTCAATTCTAATAAATTGCAATGTTAGCTTCCAAATTATGCAGTCGAAATTATCTGAATATTACTGAATTATTAAAAAAAAACAACAACTTTAATCATGTTGGCAGGTGAAAAATTGTGGCCATCTTGTTTTAATAAAATAAATTGAAACAGAAAATAACCTTCTTTCTGAACTCTCCTGTGTCTTACATAAGCAAATACGATCGTTTTCTTAAACTTCTATTTTCTTTAATAAATAATTTTCTACCTTATCGATTTTCATAATTTTTGGATATAATCATCTTAAAAATATGAGGAATACATGGATACCATTGTTTTTATGTGATAATCAGCATTACAATTTCCGAAATTTCGTTCTGATAGTGTAGAAGTATCAACATTATTTACTTCGTATGGTATTTCAAATGTCCATTATATTAAAATATGGTATTTCAAATGTCCATTATATTAAAATATGGTATTTCAAATGTCCATTATATTAAAATATGGTATTTCAAATGTCCATTATATTAAAATATGGTATTTCAAATGTCCATTATATTAAAATATGGTATTTCAAATGTCCATTATATTAAAATATGGTATTTCAAATGTCCATTATATTAAAATATGGTATTTCAAATCTTCATTATATTAAAATATGGTATTTCAAATGTCCATTATATTAAAATATGGTATTTCAAATGTCCATTATATTAACATATGGTATTTCAAATGTCCATTATATTAAAATATGGTATTTCAAATTTCCATTATATTAAAATATGATATTTCAAATGTCCATTATATTAAAATATGGTATTTCAAATCTTCATTATATTAAAATATGAAAGTACAATAAATGTCTATCTTTTTCAAATATATAAAACCTAAGAAAATAATGTTTCTATTCCTTCTAAGATATTGCAACTAAAAAGCACAACAATGTTTTCTCCTTTTCCTCTAGATATGTAAAGTGTATATATATCATATCAAAAATTCACATGAATTAAATATTATAACCTATTTTACATAGTGGATATAACAAGTCAAAACAGTTGCTTTTTTTACCGGTTTTATTCATATTTATTAACTTTTTAAAACCAATTTTTACAGAATGATATTTAAAAAGAGAGGTCAGGAATTTGTAATTTTTACAAAAGTCAAGAGTTAAACTGACTCTAGAATCGGGGTTCAAATATTTTTCTCCTCACCTCATAATTGGTGTCCAGACTTTGAGTTCTTATTTACTTGCAAGGAGAGAGTTAGACACATGGTCGGTTTTTAATATGGGGAGGAGTCCAGCTCCTCAAAAGGAGCACACTGGGACAAAAATAAAATATTTCATCAGTCTAGAAGACCCCTTCCTCACTGAATGATGACAGCAAAGATGAAGTAGAACACCTTGTTGTTAGAGTTCGTTTTTTTTTTTTTTTGGGGGGGGGGGGTCCAGAGGATTCCCAACCTCTGGTTCATAAGGTGCATCGTGATCATCTTTTATTTTACTCCCTTAAAGAAACAAGCAAACAAAAGCAAGCAGTAAAGATAGCACAGGATTTCCTCTGCAATCTGTGTCTCTTTGTCTACTACGAAAAGTTGTTATCTCTGAACCTTGAAATAGAAACGAAAAATAAAGATTTTCTTCCCTCTTTTTCCTCCAGTGTCCTGATCTTAAGAAACAACAAAAGATCAATAAAAATGTCCTCGTACATAGACATTTGCTTTGGAATCAACTGAAACGATGCCAAAGCCAAGAGTTGGTTAGCCAACTTCTTATTGGGAAGCGTGTGTGCCAGTTGACAGTTCAATAGCTCAATTTCCAAATGACATTTGGACATCAGCTGCTTGAATTACAATTGGCCAAACAATTTAAGTTTTACATCTGAACAAAATACCGCCTTTCTCACACTATAGATATTTACAGTATAAATCTTTCTAGAAAATATATTAAACTTATGCTCACTGATTTATGATCTGCTATAATTTTGAATCCAACCTAATTGAACAAAAACCAAAGAGTAATAAAAATTAAAATTAAATAAATGAATTTTTTTTTTGTGTGTGTGTGAAAATTTAGGGTCTCATAATAAAACCTTTTATTAAAGATTTCAAACGAGAAAAGAAAGAAATAAAGGTATTATTACAATATGTCTTTATCTATGAGTTTTATATTTAAAAAAAAAAATTAAAAAGAACCTATTACATGTTGAAGTAAAATAGGATCAAGATATAGATCAGGAAAGTTAAACATTTTAAGAATTAAATTAAATTCCCATTTAATTCAAACTTTCAAAGAGAATACAGCCTTAAATCCAGGAGGGGAGGGCAGCACTGTTAGAAATCAGTATTATCCATGTTTTTTTTTTTACTTGGGAGTCACCACTTATCAAGACCCGAAGGCCACTTAAGGATAAAAGTTAATAAATGTAAGGTGGTAGTGTAGTAATCATTAATGGTGTAAATTAGGTAGAATTTGATTATTTAAGGAGACAGCTTAACAGGAACTTGTTTCCATTGGATTTGAAGATGACGATGCTGTATTCAATCGGGAAGCAGGTTAACGGAACAGTGTTCCAAAGGCAGGCAGTTCTGGGGAAGAAGCTTTGTTCATGGAATCTGTGTTTAGTTTTAGATACAGATAGAGAGTGGGGAAAATCATATATAATGGTTGTAGTTAGTCGAATGTGGCGAGGGGGGACCATAGATTGGACTTCAATTGGGCACGTGCCATGAAAATAATGATAGAGCAGAGATAGGCTCGCAACATCTTTTCTGTGGGATAAAGATTGCAGGGGAGAGAAAAGGGCATCACCACGTAGGTTTAGAAATCGGTTTTGAACTCAAAGCAGGATAAGGCACACTGAGCAGCTCTTGCCCTGGTGTGGCAACAGTATTCCATTTTAGGGCGTAACTGGCTCTTATACAGATAGTGGATTGCATCTGCAGTGAGATATCTACTGGAGCGGTAGAGTGATCTAACCATTTTTCCAGCAATTTTGGCAACAAATTTGATCTATGTGTTCCATTTCAGATCAGGAGTGAAGGTCAGTCCCAGAAGGTTTGTCAAGACATGGAGCTTTCCCCGAGACGAGAGCTCTTCATTTCAATTGGGGTATGGGAGGAGCAGAGTGATTATGATGAAAGGAGAGAAGCTTGGTTTTCGTTGCATCAAAATTAACCAACCACCTTTTTCCCCACTGCACCACATTCTCAAGATCAGAAAAGAGGGAATCATAAAGATCTTGATCATTGCTGACCTTTGAAGTGTTGCCATAGATTCTTGTGTCATCTGCATAAATGTCTATGAATGATCTAAAAATGTGATTTGGGAGATCACTGATGAAAATCAGGAAGAGAGTTGGGCCCAAGATAGAACCTTCAGGGACGACAGCATTAATGCTATGAGTTTCTGATTTCTGCCCATAAACAACTACTCTTATAAGCCTATCAGAGAGAAAGGATTTAATAACTGAGAGGACATTTTCAGCTTTCAATATAATTAATTTTCATTTAATACAAAACAAATTACATTTGTAAGAATTTTTCACTTATTGGAAACCTGGATTTTAGTTTTATATTGTAAAAATTGGCTTATGAGCCAATAGCATACAAGAAAGAAAATGAACTATGATCACAATTCAGCTACTGATCGATAAATAAAATAAATATGGTAGCAAAAATAAATTTGGTAGCATTGTTTACGCTTTGCAAAGATCTATTAAAAGTTTTTAGGCATAATAAAAATAAAATCGTATGTGCAAAATCTCAACTCTGTGATTACACAAGACCCATTTGTAGCGTAAACTCAACAACAAACTGGATGAAAAAAAAAAATGAAGCTGCCTCTTCGTCACAATCTAATGATTTTTTATTATTACTCATGACTAATCGTGAAGGGTAAAAATAAATATATTTTGTGATCTACTAAAATTACTTCATTCTGGAATAAAATTTTCTCGTTCAATAGTAGCCACACAAACCATAAATTATTTTCCTTGTTAAGATGTTCATTACAGAGGCAGTCTCTTTCATTGGAAAACCTAGCAGGCCGTCTGGCATTACCTGATTGTAAAATAAGCATAAATATTATATTTTAATTAATACAGAAACTGAGACATATGCATGTGAGTATTATATTTTTTTAAAACCTTTCATTTCTTGTAAATGAATAAAAAGAACAAAAATACTCGAGCTAAGATTGAAACTAAAACCTAAAAACAGTGAGTCAAGTACGATAACCATTACACCAGCATGACACGGTCTTCAAAAGTTGTTTTCAAACTACTTATTCTTAAAATAAATAATCTATAACGTGAACTATTCACGCATTAGCATTCGTGAAACATAAAAAAATCTTCCAAGTACCAATTTTTCAATTTTGAGCCCTTAGCAGCCTGTTTTTTCCCTAGTGAAAATGGATGAAAAAGTTTTTCACATGTCTGAATATCCTATATACCAAATTTCAAGTCTGTAGATTAAAAATTTGTTGAGTATATAGGTTGAGAAATGTCCTTACACACACACAATCTCACTTTTATAGATATATAGATAATGTCTACATCTTGAAAAAAAAATCAAACATTTAGTGTACCATTTTTTTTTTTTTTTTTTGCATCACTGGCATCATCTCATTCCCTACAATCTTTATTTTATATTTTATTCTATAATTATTTATTTTTTTAAGCCATGTTCCTATACCTTGACCCCGCCAAAGACCACATCATCACTTAGGTGGATAAAGGATGATATAATTGTTCAATGTAAGTCTGTCGCAGTGCAAAAGAAATCACTGCCTCCACTTTGTTTACCTTTTTCTTATCGCTTTCGTGTCTACTTTTTTCTCTCTCTCATTTGAAAAAGAAACAAATGAAAACAAACGCTCTGCGCATGTCAGACGACTTCCGGTACAGATTTTTTCCATTTTCGCTTAGGCCCTTAGAAATTGTGATTTTTTTTTCAATTCTTGGGCACTAAGACCAATAATTAACTCACCCCATTTATACTACACTTTATTAAATAGGAGTGTTTACCTTTTTAACACACATTTGCGATGCCATGAACTCATCTAAATTAATCAGAAGCACTTATTCGTTTGTTGGGAGCGTCGACACTTATACGACCGATCCTATATGAAAAAACTGACCTTTCTGGCTCGTGTTAGCTCCCCTGGGAGTTTGGAAGCCTCCCGAATCCATCGACACAGTCGAGGAACCCCTGGCAAGGGTCCAACTCCTCAGCAGCAGCAGCGACAATATCAACAACAGCAGCAACAGTATTTCAAAACAGCCTTTTTCAAGGCTGTTTTTCACAAACTACTCCTGCTTGCATCCTGAGACCAGCTTCAGCCTCTCCAGCAGCTCCAGTCTCCGGCTCCAGGCTCCAGTCTCTGCTCCAGCCTCTCCAGCAGCTCCAGACTCTAGCTCCAGTCTCCGGCTCCAGCGACTCTAGGCTCCAGTCTCCTGCAGTTCCAGGCTCCAGCAGCTCCAGTCTTCTGCATTTCCAGACTCCAGCAGCTCCAGATTCCAGCAGCTCCAGTTTTCAGCTCCGGTGCCTCCCAATTTTTCAGCGACACTCTCCCCTGTGTTGCTTGTCCACTGCTACCACAGGATTCCAACGACGTCATCCTCTGCTCGCTAACACCATATTCCCACGGTTCTTTGACAACACTACTATGACTTGCTGATCAGTTTGCCGACAACTCTTTCGTTTTGCCTGCCAGTATTCCTACACCGCCAGCCTGACGTTTTTTCTGCAAGTATTCAGAATTTCTTTCTTTCAACTCTGAACTTACATAAACTCTATCTGCTCGCTAGCTTTACTTGAACTTTTTGCTTACGCTAGCTTGCTTGAGACTCTTCGCTTATGCAAACTTACTTGCACTCACATGAACTCTTGTTGTACATGCTATCCTTTTGTACTTTTGCTTGTGCTAATCTTATATGAACCTTTTCCTGCTTATGCTAGCCTTATTAATTATCGCTCATGCTAGCCTTATTAATTATCGCTCATGCTAGCCTACCTGTACTTCTACATGTAATAAGCTTACTTGCCTTTTGCTTTGTTTACGCTAGCCTACTTGCACCTTTCACTTTAGCCAGCTGTCTTGTATTGTTGTTAACACTAACCTACTTTAATTTGGCCAAAAATCTTCTTAAACTTTGTTTTTCTACAGACAACCGGTACCTTACGCTACCGCCTCACAAAATCCTAGTCTATTTTGATTTTTTTCCCCCCTTTTTCGTCAGAAATAAAAGGACAACCTTTTCGTCTTTTAAACGATCTATCCGTGTCTGTCGTTTCTTCTTTGCCAGTTCACCGTTTTTCTTACTGCCCGTGTCATCTTTCATATAAGTTGTAGAGTCGATTGTCTCCGGACAACCGGCTACCGCAACAAGTCTAGATATCATTTCGAGCATTTTCTCAAATAAAAAATCTACTTGACAATCTTCAAGTAGAAATGAACTAAAACACCAAAATTAAATAAATCAACCCAAATTATTCAAGCATTGTTTTTGGAGAAGTTAATCTTAGCATTAAAATAAAAAGTAATGGTAATAGTTAATGCTAGTAAAACTAAGCTGCTTTCCTTTAACAATTACAAGACGCCTCTGCAATCAACAATATCAATTACAAATAACACCCAACCTGAGAATTCTTCCTTCAAACTCCTCGGCTTAACATTCACGGACAATACAAACTGGAACAAATAGATTCAGGACATTGCAAAGGCTATTGCAAAGAAGGTGGGTTCCTTCTATCGAGCTAGAAGACTACTCATACCTGAGAGTATCCTGTAGATCTATAAGGCCACTATTCGCCCATGCATGGGTTATTGTTGCTACATCTGGGCTGGTGCATCTACCAATAGCCTGTCCCTCTTGGATAGGGTCCAAAAAAGAGTTTCCAATCTAATAGATCCTAACTAAGCTCCAACCATCGTTGCAATGTTGCATCTCTCTGCCCGTTTTACAAGTATTTTAATGGGATGTGTTCTGATGAACTTGTTGCACTTGTTCTTCCTCGACGTACATATCCCTGACAAACCTGCTCAAGAACAAAATCTCACCCCTTCACTGTTGTTGTCCCTAAATGCCAGAAAGCTTTCTACTCTAATAGTTTATCCCCTCGAACAGGTAGACATTGGAATTCCCTTTCTGCTACCTGCTTTCCTGACTGTACTAATATGCAGAAGTTTAAATGTAATGTAAACAAACATCTTGTTAATCTTTCCTAGACATGATCCCAAATAGTAGCCCCTTACATCCAAGTGATGATATGCTTTGTTAAGGATGTCCGTGAGTAAAAAAAAAAAAAGGTACACAAGTCGGTTGTCAACAATCTGCGTCAACTGCTAAGCAAGAGAAAAATCATCACTAAATCTTTCTTCATCATCAGCCTTGTTGGGGTAAGCTGGATATTCCACACAAGCATTTTTTTTTTTGGTTTTTACAAAGAAATCACCCCTTATCAAGGCCCAGAGGCCACTCAAGGATAAGAGTTAAATAGTGTGCAGTTAAAGTGATTGCAGATGTGAATGTTAGCAGAAGGATGAAAAGAGAGAATCTTATTATTTTATTTTCAAGAGTTTTGCTCCAAGAAATTGGGGAGGAGACGGAAGATGAAAAGATGCTGTGAGCAAGAACAACACAGAAGCATATAAAGTTCTTCATTTGAGATGCCATTACCATATGGAAAATGTCCCGGATGAAAGCATGTATTCCATGTCCATAGGGATCTTGAAAGTCATGTTTAGAGGTTATTTTCAAATAACCTGAAATCTTAATGAAGGTATTGATCAAGATTGATGGGCCGATGCTAGTTTCACACAATGGCAACAAGTCAGGATTGGTCTTCAATAAATGGATTTCAATCTCTGAAAGGTTGGAACGCACACCTCTCATGTTGGAAAAGGAGACCTGGTATTAGGGATGCACATTACGTAAATTTATGCTTATAAAGAGTTAAATGTACATAATTTATTCAAAGAACCCAACTGAAATGCCTGTCGGCTGTGAATGGATTTCAACAAAACTTTGCATAAAAATTTAACTGTATATAGAATTCTTATAATTTTTATAAAAATTATTTACATGATTTTGATTCTAGACACTATTAAAAATCTAAGGCTTAAGCTTAAGGACACTTAAGAAGAAACTAAAACTCTTCCTTAATTGGTGTCTAATGAATATGGATTAAATTTAATATAAAGCTGAAATATTTTAATTTTCAGATGAGAGGTTGTGGATATATTATGACAGATAAAGCCCCTTTAAACTACTGAAAAGAAACTGAAATATTAATTGATGTCTCATACCTATTGTTAAAATTTACTAAAAAATCGAAAATATTTGAGTTTTTATGTAGAGCTTCCACCCCTATCCCTCTCTGTACATTTACATGAATTAAATTGAACTAAATACAGCACACATTACCCACTCTGATGCCTAGCAGCTCTAATAATGATCAGTTAATTAGTTTAAATGTGAATTCCTGTACATACAAATATATAAACATATACATATACCTAACTTTATATAAACAGATATACATATAAAATCTTTGTGAATGTAAGCCTTTAAGAAATAAAAAAAAAGAAAGAAAAACAAGATACAGGACAGAACGATAAAATTGTCACCCTAGGAAAGATGATATAATTCCATTTCTGTTTCATGAAAACCGGTTTTCTTCATTTGTTACAAACCATCTACTAGTTGGCCAGTTGTGTACAAATCGCAAGAGCAATAGGAGCCTTCTAACATGCCTGAAAGTGATACAATTTTCAATGAGGGAGAGCAGAGATGCGTCGTTGTACAGATCGTGCTCTCTACCAATCCAAGTTATGAGAACAGGGCCATTGCCAGCACCCTCAAAATGCAAACCCAGATGGCTTAACATGAGGACACACAACGCAGTTTAAAACCACGGTTATGGTCTTTGGTGTAGTTTCAAATGAGGGACACATCATGCCACCTCACATCTTCAAAGTCAGCTTGAAAGTCAACACCAAAGTGTACCTGGATGTGATGAAGAGTGTGATGATCCCCTGGTGCAATTAAGTGGCCGCTGGCAGACTCTGGGTGTGGCAGCAGTCCAAAGAAACCCAAGCTTGGCTTCAGAAGGAGTGCTACGACTTTGTACCCTTCTCTTATTGGCCCTCCCTCCTCCCCGACCTGAAACCGCTAGACTACTTTGGTCACACGTCGAGAACATCACCAATATAACCTCCCACAACACCAATGCCATCATGATCGCTGTCATCCATCAAGTACTCGCTGAGTTCCTGCCAGCACGTGGTAAAGGCATGCTCCCAGTTCTGGACCTGCATTGAAGCAGTGATTGAGACTGAAGGCGGCTACATTGAACAGATGTCAGCTCTACTACATAATAAAGTTACCTGAATAGATTTTTTTCAGTAAAAGTTTTAAAATAAATAAAGCTGTAGTGTTGTTTTTTTTTTGTAGGGCAATAAATTTATTGTTCCACTATGTACCTTGTAATACAATCTACTGCCTAGTTTATTAAACTATGGCGTATGGTTGAACATTTAAGAGAGCTTTGTTTTGGATTTTTTTTTTTTAATTAAAAAAAAGAAAAAAATATAAGATATTTATAACTAAACACTAAAACAGAAAACAGCTTTAGAAAGTAAAAAATAATCGACAGAAAATAAACATCAAATTTGAATTTAGTTATATCAGGTTTCTTTGCTAGTTAAAAATATATTCTTCTTTATTTTTAGAAAATAATACCTGTTGATTTTGCTCAGCCTGAAACCATATTTTATTCAAAATGACGTAAGATAATTCAATAAGGGTGTGATGCATCGAGTGCACTCGTTAGAGAATGCACTAACTGAAACTTTGGTTCAATGCTTTGTTGCTTTGAACAGAAGTTACTCTCCAGCATTTTGAACACAAATTATTGATGGCCTAGCAACCATTTAAACATAACCACTCCTATGCTTCCTCAAGTTGCTGATTGGAATCACAAGCATTTTCTTTTTAAGGTTGAGAAATGTTATAATAATGGCTAAAAAGATTATTCTGAAGAATGAAAGAAAGCAAAAGGATGAAACCATCACAGATTTTTTTTTTTTTTTTACATAGGCGTCACCACTTATCAAGGCCGATAAGCCACTCAAGGATAAGGGTTAAAGAGTGTACAGTAGTCAAAAGGACAATATAGTAATCGATAGTAATGGAAGTTCGGTAAATTTGTTAACTTAAGTGGAACGGCTCATCAGAAACTTGTTCACGTTGGACTTGAAGACAACCATATTATAGACAGCTGGAAAGCAGGAAAACGGAAGACAATTCCACAGGCGTGCAGTTCTAAGAAAGAAGCTTTGATCATGGAATTTACGTTCAGGTTTAAACGACCATTAAATGACCAAAATTAAAGCATTACATTTTCAAAATAAATATTTAGACATAAAAATAAGAAAAGGCTGAACAACACCTTTTAATCCTAAACTTCATTAAAAAGATTGAGCAAACTGAATTAGAAATTGATAACAGTCAAATTTTGATTTTCATTGTAATTGCAGCTTCTCATTTTTCCTTGATTCCTCTCTTTAATTGTTCAATACTAACAAACTCGTCACCATTGTCAATTATGTATTATTTTCAAACAAACTATTCAAAATTCCAAAGCTAAGCAGGGTAATTACGAAAAAATATGCTACAAATCTAAGGAGGCATTATCAAAGCCAAATATCTTATTGGTCTCTCAGAATGACTAATTCATTTTTTTATGGAAACTGCTCCAGAGAAGATATGAAACCACGATATAAGAAGATACAAAAAATACTATTACAAGGTCAAAAACTAGCCAACGATAAGTGTTCGATTCCCCTTTTGCCAGAAACATCACTCATGGAATGTGAGGACTAAAGAAAAAATAAAGGAAATGAAAGTTACGAGGCTGCCAAAAAATGACCCACGGTCCTCTTTCTACTCTCCTTCAATGATCTGGACTATTGTTTTGATTTTGGTTGTTATATTTACAACGTTTCGAATGGTATAATCTCCAACACTTAGGTGCTGCTCCTGAAAAAAAACGTGAACCTAATAGTCGACTTGGGAATTTTCATTTCAACTACCAAGATGCTTCTGATGATTGGAGGTTACATTGGCCGAAATGTGAAAGTTATAACAAAGATATGAACGGTAGTCCAAATATACTATTTGTTTTCTTTTATAATAATTACTCATCCTCTTTTTATAAGTAATTATTTTTATTATTTGAAATCTAACTGGTGAGAATATTAGCAACATGTGGTGGGGTGGAATTCGTGTGCAAATCAATTCTACATATATATAGTGTTAAAGTTGGAGTTATCAAACTTGATAGCTTTTTTCTATATATTTAGTTATGTCCCTTGTCTCAAGTGGATATTCAATATGGTGTCCGATTGACAGTAATATGTGTTTATTATATGTCGTGAGAAGCACTAAGTGAACTAACATTGGTAGCAAAGCGTATTCTTTCATGTGACAGATATTATATCTGTTCAACTTACGTTGAAACACAATTGAAAGAAAAATGGCATCATTTACGAAACAGCCACTTATTTTTCGGAGTAAAGAAATGTACACCAAGTGGAAACAAGACATAAGTATATGGTCTATCTTCACGGATTTAGCTAAGGAAAAACAGGGCCCAACTGTATTTTTGTCATTGCCACAAAACATATGAGAATGCATACGACACTTAAACATCACAGATATCAGCCAAACTGATGGATTAAAAATAATTATGGACAACTTGGACGTCATATATTTAAACAACGAAAACACAATGGCATACATGTCATTCAAGGAATTTTACTCTTAAAAAACGGCTTCTGGAATAAACATCTGGTGCGTTATGAATTCTTGCACCAGAAATTACATAAATACGAAATTTCTCTGCCGGAGGGGGTTCAAGCATTTTTTGCTTTAAACGCAGCGAATGTATCTGAAGAAAATAAAAAATTAACAAGGACAACATGCGAAAGTTTAACTTATGCAGCAAGGAAGGATACTTTTTTTAAAAAAAGGAGTGTTTTCTGATATTTCTTCACTGAAATGCACAATAGTTCCCACTATCAAGGAAGAAATTGAAACTGTAAATTTCAATTGAAACTGAAGTAAAAGGGAACAAAAATTTTATCAAGGAAACAAAACAAATCCAGTGGACAGACAAGGTAGGACAATGCAATGCGTTATTTTAAATGTGGTTCCACTAGGCATTTTGCTAGCGACTGTACTGGTTTTAGTCCTAGAAATATTAACACTGTTGTGGATTCAAACCATGCACACCTCTCATTACTTAATTCCGAGTCCTGTTATCGAACATTGATAAATGATTCAAACATAAAAATATCCAATCTTGTAAAAGAGACGCTGGGTATGGCAATGTTGGATTCTGCCTGTTCTAGAACTATTACTGGAGAACTTTGGTTTAATGTATTTCTTGGTACATTAAATGGCCGAGATAAGCGGTTAATAAAAAATCTAACAGGACATTTTGTTTTAATGATGGAGAGGAGGTAAAGGCAATTAAAGCAGTTAAATTTCAGGTAACTATAGGAGGCGTAACAAAGTGTCATAGCATACATAGAGGCTGACATTGTCAAAAATGGTTTATCTTTGTTAATAAGTCATTTTTAAAAGTGGCAGCTGTAAGATTTTAGACAAATATATAAAATTGCAAAAGATTGTAATTTCTGGACATTATAGTCTTCCATTGAAAAATATGCTTTGGCAGACTGAAAAGTCACCAAACTTTGTTACATTGTGAAGCTTTAAAAAAATGCTCTAGAATGGAGGAAATAACAAAGGCTGAGAAATTACATATCAAAAGAGAAATTGTATCATTGGTGAGAGGCAGTAAGGCCTTTCATGATAAGGAGTTTCTGGCTCTTATTAAGGATGTCTGTGATTCGTGTTCAGTTTGTTTAAGGCTTAGAAGACCTCCCCTCTCTTCGTCCGGTGATGGGATTGGCTCTTGGAAACTGGTTTAAGGACGTTGCATGTGTGGGGTATAAAGAATTCAGATCAATGCTAGATTTTACACATAGTTGCCACATCCACTGGGTACTCTGCACAAACTTACATCATTTCTATTGTTATTTATTATTTATCTTAATTTTTCAACCATATTTCTTCCAAAACAATAAACATTCTCTCATCAATTGTTGAAACAATAAAGGAATGCTCTGTTTTCCAATCTCTCTCCAAAACATTTTTTATTTTCATTTTCATTTCATTATTTTCTCATATATGGCTTCAAGCTAAGATGCCTTTGCCTGGGTTTCTAATCTGTACTGTGTCCTCCCCTCCCCTCCCCCCAATATTATTATATTCCTAAAAGCTTAATTTTAATTTATTTCATTCTGGAAGAATAATAATACTAGGATAGATCTTCATAAAGCACTGGCAATATCCCTCACTGGTAATTTTCTCCGTGGGTAATTATCCAGGTGTGAATGTTCCATCCATCGAGATAAACAATGTAAATTACATTTAGAAGGGTCATCTGTTGTGATTACCTAGCTATGTTATTAAATAAGACATCATAACTAATAATTATCACATATACATTATTATGTATGAAATTATTCTACATCCACCATATCCATGCTCTGGAAATATATGCGACTCTTGTATGTATTTTTAACCACCTGACTGCTCAACCCTCATGCTGCATTTTTATAGCATAGGTATGAGAAAACTGAGAAAAAGTCCAGGTTAGGTTCAATGACGAAAATGTAGACATCTGACTCCTATGTGAAGATATTGTTTAAAAAAAAAAAAAAAGACACAAAAGCAGATGCACAGATTTCTTTATCCCTAGATCTGATTTAAATAAGACTCTGCACTTAGTGTTTTGTTTTATGGTTTTTTTTTCCGTTTCTTTTTTTTTTTTTTTTTTTACCTTTTATAGGTAATGTAAGTTTTCACACTCCTCTGCCATCAATCAGCATACCACAATGACCTACAGTCGCTGTTTCAGCTTTGTGTTGGGAAACACTTTTTCTCAATTCTATCTTGTCACATTTCGTTGGACGAAAATGTAGACATCTGACTCCTATGTGCAGATATTGTTTAAAAAAAAAAAAAAAAGACAAAGAAGCAGATGCACATATTTCTTTATCCCTAGATCTGATTTAAATAAGACTCTGCACTTAGTGTGTGCAGGTGACACTGGGGCTCCTTCACTAGTTTTATCTTCTTCAAGTAAGAAAACTATTATTTAGTCGATAAAAAGTTTCTTATCTTTCCATAATGCAGACAGGTAAATATTTGCTCTTCTAAGTAGACAATCACTTATAACCGTGTTGATTGTTTTCAACCATTCATTCTAGAAGAAGACAATACTGGTTACTTCCTGACAATTCCAGAAAATTGTTTTATTGTTCTGTTTTATGGGGGTTTTTTTTTCGTTTCTTTTTTTTTTTTTTTTTTTTTTTTACCTTTTATAGGTAATGTAAGTTTTCACACTCCTCTGCCATCAATCAGCATACCACAATGACCTACAGTCGCTGTTTCAGCTTTGTGTTGGGAAACACTTTTTCTCAATTCTATCTTGTCACATTTCGTTGGAATCATTTTTATTTTGTTTCCTAAGAATGAAAATATGTCAAAAATAATACAAAAATGGCCATTTTTGCAGATAAGATCATTGTTCTTAAACAATCTTGAAAATGCTTTCCAATGTTGACATTTTCTTAATATAAAAAAATGTGACAACTTAGCTTTGTCTTTATTCAACTTTATTAAATACATTACCAAACAGGGAGACCTGGCGTTGTCTAGAAGTGATGATCAACAAATGTTTCACACTCCCATATTTTTACTGTCATTGAAATTGACCATTTTTCAATCAAGTCGATTGATTACCTGCTCTGGCTGGGGATCTTCGCAGTGCGCCGAGAGGAATCTTCACATGCTTCCCCACAGTGACTTAGTCCACAATACATTGTAGTCTACATTGCACTGTAGAGAAGTTACTGTTGATTTTATAAAATTAATTCTCATATATAATGGCTAAAATTAAAGTTTAAAATGCAAAAGTCAAGTATCATGTTTCAATTGCACTCTAAACAGAAACATTAATTTTGTACACGCACCTGTCATATCAAAGAACCTGCTGTTGGTTTTATATGCATGGCCTCACTGTTTGTGCGGTGATAATTACTTGAATTTAAGTTTAAAATGAAAAAGTCGTGTATCATGGGGCAATTGTACTTTAACACACTCCTGTGATATCAAAGAACCTACTGTTGATTTTATACATAGTGAAACGATAAAATCATCATCATAGAAAAGACAACATGATTCCATTTCCGTTTAATGAAAACCGGTTTTCTTTTTTTTTTTGTTACAGGCCATCTACTAGTTGGCCAGTTGTGTACAAATCCCAAGAGTGATAGGAGGTTTCTATCATGTCTGAAAGTGACACAATGTTCAACAGACAAGATCGAAGATGTGCTGCTGTACGATTCATGCTTTCTACCAATCCAAGTTATAATATCAGGACCATTGCCAGCACCCTCAAAATGCAAATCAGGATGTTTCAACACTTCAGGGCACAGCTCAACACATCAGACGACCCTTTGGAGGTGGTGGAGAAGAAGCCCAAGGCTGAGGACATTGCCAGGAAGACCTGGACCAAAGAGTTCATTGAAAAGGTCTAAGCAATCATTGAAGAAACTCTCCAGCAGCCTATTCGGCCAATTGCCAGAGATTTAGGTGTCTCACACACAACTGTGAATGCATGTGTGAAGGAGGACTTGAAGTGTAGGTTCTACAGGTACCAGACAAGCCAGATCTTGACTGAGAAGACAAAGAACTTCAGGCTAATAAAGTCTGTCATATTGCTCAACAAACTAAAGTATCCCAAAAAGCAAAACATACTCTGGTTCTTTTCAGATGAAAACAACTTTTGCCAGGACCAGGTGCACAACAGCCAGAACTATCGTTGGATTGTCACAAATAACAGGGACATGCCCAGAATTATGAAAACAAAGTTTCCGGACACGGTTATCATCTTTGGTTTGGTTTCAAGTGAGGGCAACATCATGCCACCTCACATCTTTAAAAGTCTTGAAAGTCAACACCAAAGTGTACCTGGATGTGCTGAAGAGTGTGATGATCCCCTGGTGCAATCAGGTGGCCACTGGCAGACCCTGGGTGACGCAACAGGACTCGACGCTAGCCCACAAGTCCAAAAAGACCAAGGCTTGGTTTCAAAAAGAGTACTACGACTTTGTACCCTTCTCTCACTGCCCCCCTCTTCCCCTGACCTGAACCTACTGGACTATTTCGTTTAGTCATACATCAAAAACATCACCAACATGACCTCCCAAAATACCAAAGCCAGCCTGATCACCGCCATCCACCATGTATTTGCTGAGTGCCCGCTGGCGCTTGTGGAAAAGGCATGCTGCCAGTTCCAGACCCATATGGAGGCGGTGATTGAGGCCGAAGGCAGCTACATTGAATGGATTTCAGCTCTACTACA
The DNA here is from genome assembly GCF_053919585.1 of Euprymna scolopes. NCBI lineage: Eukaryota > Metazoa > Mollusca > Cephalopoda > Sepiida > Sepiolidae > Euprymna > Euprymna scolopes. The sequence goes on along the minus strand of NC_136485.1, from coordinate 156,694,960 downwards.
TAATCAAGTTACCTGAATTAATGTTTTTAATAAAAGTTTTAAAATAAAGCTATAGTGTTGTTTTCTTTAGGGCGACAATTTTATAGTTCCACCCTGTATGTTAGGCCTTCCAACATGTGTGGCAATAAAACGTCTCAAATGCACTTGTGATGTTAGGTTGTGTAAGGTGTTAACCTTAGTCAAAATCGCCTGTTCCTTTTTTTCATCGGATTATTTTGATTATCAATTATCGATACTTATCGAAGACATTCTGATGCAAAACCTAAGAACACTGCCAGACACAAAGTACCTTCATGTGAAATTTCATAAAAATCGGTCCAGCCATTTTTGAGTCTATAGGGAACGAACACATACACTTTTTATATAATAGTAGAGATCTGTTAATTTTTCTATTCTATTAATTACTAAAATTTTTGTCAAATCTAATCTAAATCAAGGAAATATTTACCTTGAAACATCCATATATATAAAAAACAAAACAACCGCGTGCATTTTTGTTTGTCCAGCAAAGGCTTTTTTCGTGGGGGGGTTCTTGGGGGGAGGGGTACTATGTTTTAGAACATTTTATATACTCCCTAGATAATAATATCTACGATTTGCGAAGTGGCATCGTATCTAGATTTATTTTTATTGACTTTTATAAAATTCAGACTATTCCTTCTTCTCGCGTGTTTGTTTGTTTTTTTTTTCATATAAAAGCGAAACTGAATTGAAAACAAAGGCAGCTTCTCTGCCTTTCATGCCGGGACATCCAGAAAGTAATCAGCTTTGATCAATCTAGGGGAAACCCCTCATATCAGACAATTGCTATTCATTTGGACACTCCCTTTTTGTGGGGAGTTGGTCTTCCCCAACATTGTGAGGGAAACAAATAAATGAAATGGCGGAGAACTGAACTGGCCTCCAGCCAACGTTCGTTTCTGCAAGGAAACTTTTTAATTGACATTGCTAAATTTAAATGCTTTTCACTTCCTATGGCTTCATAGGGTTGTGGTTAAATTTCACGTTTTCTTCCACTTTCTTTTCCGCCTCCGGGTTTGAAACACTTTTTTTTTCTTCTGTTACACCTACAAATACCCGAGCAACATCGCTAGTCTATTATATTTCTGTTTGTCTGTTTGTCTGCCTGTCCATTTCACTTCTTCTTGGAGACTATTGGGCCGATCTGGATGAAATTGTGTATGTACCTTTGTTAAGATACTGTGCAGCAAACTAAGTTTTATGGTATCTGTTCGACACACAGTTAGGGATTAATAAGGATTAGTCACCACAATACCACATTTACTCTAGAAATTTGCCATAAAGCATTCATTCTAACTTAATAGGTTATAACTTTTGCCTGTTTTTGCTGAAAATGTCTCCTTATCTAAATAAGGTTGCTGATTATAAGAATCTCAAAAAAATTTGCATTCCTTGCATCTCTTCATAAACTTTTACTAAACAAAGTAGGAGCCTCTATTCTTAATATCGGAACCTACAACTGATTCATAGAGACATCGTTGGACCCAAGTAACTCTTTAACATTCTGTTGAAAATTTTCCATGTGCAGAGTTTGTGTCGTGATAGCTATTGCTAAAAGGTTGTTGCTATTTTTCTATTTAAATGATTATAATGCCTTTATTTTCGGATATATTGTTATGACAATTTACAACATCACTGAAAGATACATAAAAATATCCAAACATAAGCATCACTATATAAAAATATCGAAACATAGGCATCACTATATAAAAATATAGAAACATAGGCACCACTATATAAAAATATAGAAACATAGGCACCACTACATAAAAATATCCAAACATAGGCATCACTATATAAAAATATCGAAACATAGGCATCACTATATAAAAATATCGAAAAATAGGCATCACTATATAAAAATATCCAAACATAGGCATCACTATATAAAAATATCCAAACATAGGCATCACTATATAAAAATATCCAAACATAGGCATCACTATATAAAAATATCCAAACATAGGCATCACTATATAAAAATATCCAAACATATGCATCACTATATAAAAATATTCAAACATATGCATCACTATATAAAAATATCCAAACATAGGCATCACTATATAAAAATATCCAAACATAGCCATCACTATATAAAAATATCCAAACATATGCATCATTATATAAAAATATAGAAACATAGGCATCACTATATAAAAATATCGAAACATAGGCATCACTATATAAAAATATTCAAACATAGGCATCACTATATAAAAATATCCAAACATAGGCATCACTATATAAAAATATTCAAACATAGCCATCACTATATAAAAATATCCAAACATAGGTATCACTATATAAAAATATTCAAACATAGGCATCACTATATAAAAATATCCAAATATATGCATCACTATATAAAAATATCGACACATAGGCATCACTATATAAAAATATCCAAACATATACATCACTATATAAAAATATCCAAACATAGGCATCACTGATTGAGATTGTCGGACTGACTTCCTCATCTTGGTTGTTATTTTTCCGTCTCCCCTTTAGTTACCGATTTTCGATGTTCTTCCACCCTTACTTTAAGGAGGCAGCATGTTTCACCCTTGTAAACCTTTCTGCAACTGCATGGGACGAAGTATATGCAGTTTTTGGTTATGTTCTCATCCATGCGGGGCTTCACTCGTACCAGGTGTCGTCTGAGTGTTGACTCGCTTTTGAATACCGTCCTGATGTTGTAGGGGGCAAGTAAAGTAAGGGTGGGAGAACACCAAAAAGCGGTAACTAAAGGGGAGATGGAAAAGTCGGGTATAGCCAACCATGTCTGGATGGAGACGGGGGACCATCGCCCCCTATGGGATGAAGTAAAAATAATAAACAGAGAGACCCACTGGAAAGTGAGAAAACTTAAAGAAACAGCTCACATGCTCAGACATAACAACCTACTGAGCAAACCAAGCATAGAGCTGAATGCAATTTGGACACCTCTGATAGAGAGAGAAAACCTTGAATAACAACATAGGTTTAACATTAACAAAAACCAAATAAGAATTGTCCTAGTGACATATGGCCGAGTGGTCCTAGACGTTGTATCAAAGTTTACAGTTAGTTCAATCCTGAACGAAGGCAGTGAAAAAGTAACATTAAAAACAGAGAATCAGCAATTATATCCCAAAGCCTAGCTGGAGTCCATAATAATAATAAAGAGTTGGGTTCGAGTCTCCTAACAAACGGTTCCCCAGTTCGATACAAAACGTTGTGACAATAACAACCAAGATGAGGAAGTCAGTCCGACAATTTCAATCAATGAAAACACCTCATCTCAAAAATACAGACAATTACTATAGGCATCACTATATAAAAATATAGAAACATAGGCATCACCATATAAAAATATCCAAACAAAAATAAGATAATTGTGTATATTGCTTTTCTTACTCACACTGGTGCATATCTGTTCCAAATCTCTTAGTACGACAGTTCAAAAGTAATAGCATAGGCATACATTCATACATACAATGTATCATAGTGTCTTCACTCTCTAGCGTTCGGCTTTAGCATGTGACCAAATACGCCCCTCTCCAAAAATATTCAAATCCATTGCAAGAGGCAGGAACCCCACAAAATGAAGATTTCATCTATCTATCTATCTATCTATCTATCTATCTATCTTCTGCTATTCTATAAAAGGAACTTGGTCTGTGTATGTATGTGGGAGAGAGAGAGGGAGGGAGAGAGAGATAGAGAGAGAAAGTTCGTTCCCTATGGACTTGGAAACAGGTGGGCTGATCTTTTTAAAATTTCACATAAAGATACTTGAGGTGTCTACGAGATTTCTTTTGTTTTGGAATGTGTCCAATAAGTATCAAAAATCGATAATCAAAAAAAAATCCCATCAAAAGCAGGAAAATCTTATTTTGACCAAAGTTAACACTTTTATACAACTTAACATCACAAATGCATTTGAGAAGTTTTATCATCGCACAAGCAGAAAGGCCTAACCTATAAACTCAATTGCAGATTCTTCTATAAGACAGAAGTGCATTAGCAATAACTGTTTCTTTTTAGAGCGCAATTGAACCATGATACTTGACTTTTGTATGTTTAACTTTACTTCAAATGATTATGTAAAATATTTTCATACAATTAACAGTTGGTTCTTTTATAAGACAGGAGTGCATTCGAAATTAATTTTTTCTGTTTAGAGTACAACTGCTGCATGATACTTGACTTTTTCATTTAAACTTTAATTCAAGCCATTATCACTGTAGAAGCAGTAAGGTCAGGCATATAGAATCAACAGTAGGTTTTTTGATATGACGAAATCAATGTTTTTATTGAGAGCACAATTGAACGATAATATTTAACTTTTGCTTTTTAAACTTTAAGTGAAGCCATTATTTACATATAATTTTATAAAATCAACATTAATTAGATTCTCTACAGTGTGTAATGCAGAGTACAATATATTGTGGACTAAGTCACTGCAAGGAAGCTTCCTCCCGGTGCACAGGGATGGGTCCCCAACTAGAGCAGGCAATCAATCGATTTGATTTTTTTTTTTAAAATGGGTGATTGGGAGGGTGTGGAACATTTGTTGATCCTCATTCAATCCCGGACAACATCAGATCTCCCTGCTAGTATTTTATAGTGCTTACACATATCACAGGACTGATATCCTTTTTTACTGTTTCAACTAAGTCATTTTCACATGTAACATCGAACAACAATTGCATGAGCTTTTCATATAAAAATGTGTGAATTGCTTATGAAATTTCAGTGCAATCTTCGACTTGTTCATATTTTTTTCAACTGAAACTAACACAGAATGATCATCCACTTTTAGACCAGTTAGCATTGGTAACCACTTTTTCTTGGGAGGGGGGGGGGGTTATGGTATGATGTTGTCCCTGGATTTATTCGAGGCCATTTTGGACAACAGTAGCGTCTTTGCGTATTGCCAACAACCATACAAACAACAAATATTGGGGTATAAATGTCACGTTTTAGCGAAGGAAGAAAAATGAAGAATGTATATGGACATGCATATAAAAATGGAAACGAATCAAACAAGGGAATAATAGAAGGGTTAGTTGCTACCTAAAAGCATGAAGTTTTGTAAATAAAAATTTGAGAAAAATGAAACTTTATAAAACATTTTTATACAAGAGAGAAGAATATAAAAGTTTCTTTCAGTCATGAAAATATTCATTTATGCAAACATGTGTTTAGTAAAGAAAAGTGGGTTAGTAGTCACAAGGCTTATGTAGTTCAATATGTTCATAGTATAAATATGTGAGTATTTGGTAGCATGACATTATGCACGTCTGTATGTTGGTTTACCTTGTGAATGTGTGTATGAATTAGTTTCATTTTGCCTGACTTTCTCTAATGTATAAGAATGTGCGAAAGAGATGAAGAATAGGGATATGTGAGGGGGGGGGGGTAGACTTTCTCGAGTCCTGTTCAAAACACAGCTGGCTTAAAAAATCTCTATGTCTTTAGATTTTAGCTGTTTATGTAGAAAAATGTGTAAGGAAAAATTCAAGATGGCGCCCGACTCTCTCTTTAACATGGTAAGTTCAGGAAAAGATGTTATAAATGTTGTAGCAATTCAATAACCAGTAAACACCGGTTCTGCACGGAATCCAACTAGCAAGGTGCCTAGACGGACGCGAACGGTTACTCAGACCGGCCCCAACAACGGTAAGATATCCTCACACGGCACGAGAAGCAACAGCAACACGATTCCCCGACCAACTCAATCGTCGCTCTCCCCACGTCTTTTTCATCACCCGCTTTTATGGTCGTTGTAGGCCGGCTAAATTTGCATATTGCGAGAATTCGTGTGACTTTGCGAGATATCATCCTTTACAAAAGACGGCGGCCGCCATCTTGATCTTTCTTTATTTATTTTCGGTCAGTGACGCTGAGCCGGTCTCGAGGTAAGTCTTTCCTTTTCGTCCGTCCCTCTTACGCACCCACACAACACACAAACACGCGGGCGCTTATCTCCTGGATGCACATTACAGTTTATTGGATTACTATTTTCACATATATGTGTTACTTTTGTTATATATAGGTTTCATTATTATTATTATTATTATTATTACTGTTTCTTTTTGTTGTCATATTGTTCGTTGTTAGGACTTTTTAATAGTGAGAGTCTTAGAGAGAGATGTTTTTGTAAGAGAGATGTTCGTGTTATGACGAGATTCATATTTATAAAATGTTTATACTTAGAAGTGTAATAGAAGCTCTTGGGGGTTTGGAATGATATCCATTGGTTGAAAATACTTTGAGTTGACACATTCCTATGAAAATTTACTTGCTGTGGGAGTGAGGAGAAAAGCAAATTGAATTTAAACGAAAAAGAAAGAGTATAGCAATTGAATCCATTTGCTTTTTCGGAAGATCAAGTTTTGACCAACTTTTGTGCTGGGGAAACAATAACCATAATGTCGGCCATTACTTTTTTTTTTCTGTATCGGAGCTTATTGTTGAGAATATAAGCAAACTCGTTTTGATTGTGTTTTTCATAAAACGGGATAATCTCACATAATCTTCTTGAGACAATAAAATGCACGTTAAAATAGCACAACACAAAAATAGAATTTCATTTTTCCCATGGTGAAAATGGTGGAGTTCAGCAAATTGACAGAAAACTATTTTAATAAATGTTGATATTCTTACACTTCCTAAACAATACTTTGCACCGCCATCAGGATACTTAAATTAAAGTAAATATAATAAAAAGTTTAAAAAATAATAAGGAGAAAACTAATATAGAATTATAGGGCTGTGTGTATTAGGATACAGTATTTCCAATCCTTTCTGGGAATATATATATATATATATATAAAGCTGTGTGCATGTGTGTGTGTCTGGTCACAAATAGGCTCCTACATGGTTGACTATTTTAAAACACTGATTACATATTGGGGACGCATCACAGTGCACCAAGAGGAATATTCACATACCTCCCTGCTCTAAACAGAAACATTCATTTCAAACGTACCACTGTCATATTAAAGAACCTACTGTTGATTTTATATATTGGGCCTTTCAGCTTGTGTGCGGTAAGAAAACTTCTCAAATGCACTTGTGATGTTAGGCTATATAAGGTGTTAACCTTAGTCACAATCGCCTGTTCCTTCTTTCATCTGATTATTTTGATTATCAATTATTGATACTTATTGAAAGCATTCTGATATAAAACCTAAGAACATTGCCAGGCACATAAAGAACCTTTATGTTAAATTTCATAAAAATCGAGCCAGCCGTTTTCAGGCCTATAGGGAACGAACAGGCACACACAAAGTTTATTTTATATAATAGTAGATATATATATATATATATATATATATATATATATATATATATATATATATATATATATATATATATATATGGCAATTAAAATGCACAAAGTGTTCCATGTTTGATCACTATAGGGAATCATCAGACTAAAATGCATATTTATATATTATCATAACTTACTACCTAGCTCTACTCACGTATTGAGCACTGTTGAAGTAAATACTGAAAATCAATTAAAAAATATTGTACTTTATAACATGTGCATGCACAATATATATATATATATATGTATATATATATATATATAAGAACAAGTAGTTAATAAAACATGTTAAAAACACTTTGAAAAAGAGTTAAAAATATATTTAATTTGAAAAGGAAACATTAAATAAGTGGATAGTCCTTAATCTGCGGAGTTTCGAAGAAATACATTCCTTCTCATCAGAGGGTAGGATTTAGCAAAATGTGGAATCGGATTTTGCTTGCAAAAGTATTTGATGAAACTACATGTAAGTCAAAGATCTTACTTGATAACAAGAAGTAAAGCAGAGGGAAGAGGGTGAAGAAAAAGTGATGTCATGTGAAAGGATAGTCTGGTGAAAGGTAAAGTATCCAATGACGGTAAAATCCAAAAATGCAAATCCAAGAAAGTTAGTTAAATTTCCATTCGCACAATTATATATATATATATATATATATATATATATATATATATATATATATACTTCATTTACTCACATAACACGCATTTACACGCATAAGCCTGAAGAATCCTAGAGTGGATGAAACGTGGAATATTCAGTGTAGCTTAATCATCATATATGTTTTATAAATTACTATACATATATATATATATATATATATATATATATATATATATATATATACACACACACACAGTGACAGGGTAGAGGTTTGAAGAAAAAGAGGTGAGGGAGATACACGGATGCATAATTTGATAATTTGCGATTTCAATTTGCAGAAAACCGGAAAGATTACTAAGATTATCGCCCTTATATTGTACAAGGGGAATTAAATCGGAATTAACATAACAGAGTTGTGCCCCTTGTGTTCATTTTTTTTTTTTTTTTCCTGAAATATTTCGAAAACATTTAATATATTATTAATATTAATTATCTAATTAAATATCATCTAATACAATATTTAATGAGATGTTTGACACTACAGACACAAAATGTGTTTATGCGATGCAGCACGTTCAACGTTTCTGTTGTTTCTCCAGTGCATGTGAACAACTATAAAATTATATTCCTTTGCGAAAATGTAAAAATCTTTACATTGACTCATGTAAGGATTTGATTTTGATTAATTTTAATAATAAAAAAAAAATTTGAATTATTGCAATTTATAGCACATCTATTTTAATATTGAGTCGTTTTAACATTTGTTAACTTAAAAAGTGGATTCTATAAAATTTTTTAAAATTTAGGATCTTCAAAAAAATTGAAAAGTATTCTGTAATTTTACAAGGCCACCATTCGCCAATGTATGGAGTATTGTTGTCACATTTGGGCTGCTACTTGTCTCACACTCCTGGATAGGGTTCAAAAGAGAGTCGCCAATCTAATAGGTCCCAAATTGTCAGCTAGGCTTCAACCTCTGTCCCATCGACAAAATGTTGCATTCCTCTGCCTGTTTTACAAATATTTTAATGGTAGATGCTCCGACGAACTACAAGCCCTCGACGTAAATACTCCCGTCAAACCCGACAAGCAGCAAAATTCCACCCCTACACAGTAGAGATCCTTAGATGCCAGAAAGCCTTCTAATCTAATAGTTTCTTCCCAAGAACTGCTAGACTTTGGAATTCTCTTCCGAGTTCCTGCTTCCCTGACTTACTGACGATGTTCCGGTGTAATGTAAACAGACATACATACATGTGGAAATATTTTTAATCCGTTTTCATCGGGACAAAAGGGTTGTTTAGGGGTCAAAATTGAAAAATTGGTACGTGGGAGGCCACCAGATTTTTATCTGTTTTCAACTTTTTCAAACAAGACTGTGCATGCGTGGTCGTGAAATATGACAGCTTCCTTATGTTAAGTATGAGTTGCTTTGAAAACATTCTTTGAAAGTCACGCTGGTGTAATGGTTATCGAACTTGACTCACTGTCTTTAGGTTTTGGTTTGGCTCTCAGCTCAAGTATTTTTTTTTTAATAACAAGAAGTGAAAAAACATAATAATCGCATGCACGTGTTTCAGTTTCTGTTCCTTTTTTTTTTTTGTACATTCTTTTTTTTTTAAAGAATTCAACATTATGTTTAATACCTACGGTATTTCTGTTCATAATAAATAAAAATGTTGTATTAATTAAAATATAATATTTATGCATATTTTACGATTGGGCGACGCCGGGTATATCTTCTAGTAGATATATAAAATGAAGAAAGAGCGAAAAATGTATTCAGAGTGAATGTTATAGCTAATTAATGTAATAATTATTTAAATTTATTAAATAAATAACCTGTAGGAACGGTTTCAAATAATTTCTTTAAAATATATAAAAATAAAATTAAGCTTAAAGAAAAGCAATGACTATGAGAGAGAGACAGACAGACAGACAGACAGAGAGACAGGGAGAGAAAATTAATTTGAATAAAAACATTACCACATTTTTGTTCCTATCCAGAGTGCCCCTTTTTGGGAAGCTAGATTTTCCCACATTAAAAATTGATCTTGTGTCTAACTATGCCCTCGTGGAGAGCCAAGTAAATAGGAAAAACATTACCACAAAGATTGGCTTGCAAGGGAAATAATTCAAATTTAATATAGAGAGTTGTGTCCCTTGGTGTCATTTTTGTTTTTCATCACAAGATAAGCTTATAACGTATGGACCGTAAATCTTAAAGAGAATTCTAACTTGTTTGAGAGTAAGGTAGGCACCGCCAAAACTGGGGGGGCAGGTCAGTACTTTTTGACGGACCGTCTTTTTAAAAATCTACCAAAAATCAGGTAATTATCCGATCAATACGAAATTTTCAGCGATTATTAGGAGAAGAATGAACTTTATAACAGTGTACTTATTTTTCATAAACGATATTTATATATATATATTTTTTTGCTTACAACCCCCCCTTGTTTTGAAGTGGGAACAAATATGCTTAAAATAATCATCTGAAACTGAACAAAACATATTGTGTTGTTGTAAGGGACAGAATTATAGATTTAAAAAAAAAAAAAAAATTGTTTGCATACCTTATTTTGACGTCTGAATATCAGAACTTCGATTGTGTTTAATTATCCCGCTTTTGAGTTTTGAAGTGTGAAATTCGGTGAATATGTTGAGTAAAATAATTAATTTAAGTTAAGCAAAACAAAAAAAAAAATTTTTTAATATTTATACGAAAAAAGCCATTTTAAAATTTTTGATAAATAAATTAACAATTTTTTTTTTAGCGAGCCGAATAATGCATGACCATTATTAAACAGGGCATGCTTTGAATAATCGATACAAAAAAAAAATTCGATAAATGTTGTGCCCTTTGTGTTAAAAATAGCATAATCTTTTTCGATCCCGTTTGAAAACGTTTGCCACCTTTCGACTACGGTGGACCAAACGCACTGAAATAATTTTTTTTTATTCTGCTTTAAATTGCCCCCCCCCATTTTGGAGAGCCTGGCCCCCACACACATACACATTAAAAACCAAACTCATAGAAATGGTCACCCATCTGGTACTGGCCAGCCTCAGCTTAATAATACATTGAAATTTTCGTCACTGAAAAATAAGTTTTTTTGGCCTGTTTGGTCTTCCATAGTTTTCTTCTTATAAAACGCTAAAAGTAAACAGAGTCGATCTCGACTCTGCATCGAAGCGAAATATCTGGTTACCTATATGAATAAGTGGAATTATTTGAAATTCAGGTACTTATATTATAATATTTTTGCATATTCTCTTAGAAAATCATCTTAAATCTTAGACAATAAATAAATAAATTAATTATTTCAAAAACCTTTTTTTTTTAAATATTTAAGTACGTTTTTTGTGCAAAACAAAAAATGTCAATTGTTAACTTTTGGGGAAAATTTAAAATTTAATTAAAAATAGTAGAAAAAGTTTTACATTATTCTGTTTTCTATATGATAAAATTCAGGGTTTTATCTTTCTGGGAAAAAAAAGTTACTCAGAAATAATGGATTTTAATAAATGTAATTTAGTTTTAAAAAACAACAACAACTTGATTTTGCGGCCATTTTTGGCGGTGCCTAGAGTAAGGAGCATATTTTGACATGTCAGGAAAAAATTAAACCTTTGGGAAAAACTTGAGTTAAACCAACAACCTACATGCCTCCTTCAGGGGCAATTAAAGCACAAGGTTGATTTTCAATGTGAAGAAAATTTAACTCCTCAAAAAGAGAGTACTCTTGATTGGGACAAAAAATTAAGATTGCTTCAGTCACGCATCGAGGACAGGACAGATACTACACTTTGCTTCTAGACAAAAAATCAAATTGTAACAGATATTCTCACAGTTATTTTCAGTTTTATATTTTCTGCACTTTTTTCCTTTTTGTTCAGTCTGCTGCGGACTTCTAAACACTCAGAAGAACAATAGAAATAAAAACTAACACATTTGCAGATGCGATATTTATTTAAATCTTTTACATTTTATGCTTTATAGCTCTTATCTATCTGCTAGATTAGCATTATTAGACTAGACAAGGTTCAGGAGAGATGGAGAAAAATGCTGTATTAGGTCATCCTTAACTATAAAAATCTGATTTTCATAAATAAATGCTTGTCTATTGCAATAGAAATTAATGAAAATAAACTTAGAAACCAATGCTTATGAAACATTTTCTTTGCGAAAAACTGGCCTTGATGACATTTCAATTATAATGCCCAAAAAGCTTCAACCAGAACCAGCCTCCATACATACAAAACTCTTTAAATGTTGTCTAAAGGAGAAATGTTTTTCAACACCCTGGAAAACTTCATTAGTCTATCTCATATTCAAAAGTTTAAGAGATTGGTCATCTCCCTCTCAGTACAGACCAATCATCATTATATGCATGATGCGTAAATTGCTCGAAGTTATGTTAAATAGAAAAGTGGTCACCACCTCAGCAAAAAATAATTAAAAATTAGATATGCCATGAGATCGGGGGAGATTCCGGTCTGAATAAAATTAGGAGAGTAAAACTGATTTTATTTGTTTGTAAGGTTCAGATTTATTTTTAAGATGGCTCTACAAGTCAAATCAGTTGCAGTTTGACAAAAATTAAATAAGTGACAATAGCAATATGAAATATTCAGAAGACAATATTATTAAACAAGAAGAAAACAAGAAAAAAATCACAGAAGATAAATCATTGTGGCTGCTGTGAGATATATTGAAAGAGTAAATGAAGAGGCAAACAATAATGGGAAGTATTACACATCATAGGATACTCCCCATAATGATAGTGAATTTCACAATACACAACTGCCATTGTAATAAAGAATGAGGGAAAAACTTGCATGCTGGAAGGAAACAATCACGTATTGCTTGTATGTACAAGTTTGGTAGGTGCAAATTTGAACAGAACAAATGATGGGTAACTGATTACGTTCAAATTTAAAACTCTTTATATTTATACCAGCCCATCTAGAATAATGGTTAAAGTGTTTGCTAATGGTTCGGTATACTGGGGTTCAATCCTCAATCAAGTCATACCAAAGAATTATAAAATAGTATTGATGTAGCTTTGCCAAATGCTCAGCATTATATTAAGACCAAGGATCAAGAGCAAGTGGAGTAATCCTGGGAAAGAAGCTGTGCTTTTTTTTTTTTTTTTTTTTTAAACACCTTGGTGTAACAGCAAATGAAAAGTGAGCCTTCGGGTTGCCCTCGACTATAATTGGCTACTTAGCTAAACTATTAGTCTGTCCATTATCATGTCGATTATGTTATACTTTGTTGGTTATTCTGTCCATTGTTGGTCACTTTGACCTTTATGCCGTCTATTGTTGGCTATTTGGTCTGTTATGGCATCCTTTATTGATTACGCCATCTATTCCACTATTTGTTGTTGTTAATGAGGTTATATTATTTGCTGCTCTTAATTATGTTATCTCTTCTTAGGTACTCTCTTTGCTCCATTATCAATTACACTGTTCATTAATCTATCCATTGTCATTACTATGAAATGAGAAGCTAATCAATACTAAGAAAAGGTGAAAATGCATATCATTAATATTAGCACAAGATGCATCTATAAATGTTTACAATTCATTAACAAATTTATTAAAATCTCAAGTCATCATTTTTCATGCTCCCATTTTTCAAAATCTTGTGTTGATTTGCCAACAAACACAATGATGTTATACTAAAAACAAATTTAAACCACTTGGATAGGCAACAGGTTATTTTCTGTAAAAAAAAATTAAAATCTTAAATTCAAAGCAAAACATCCACGAGAAATTCCATATTTTACTTACCGAATCATATTTTCGATACTTTGTTCTTTAACTTTAATATCTGAAATTAAAATAATTTTTTAAATGCCTTTTGTATGTCAAACAACATAGCTGACACGAATTATCTCCCTTATGTTAGTCCAATTCGTTTTATTAAATATTTTTCCTATTAATTATTTAATTTGTTGGACATTAGGTCTTTTAAAACAAAACAATGAAAAAAAAACCGACTTTAATATCATTAAACACTAACAATAGAAATATACAAAAAAAAAAATAAACAACATTGATTTTAAACATATATCACTGACTGACCTCAATCAATACTGACATTAGATAGAAGTAACATCTATCAATTATCTTCCGAGCATATACTATTTTCTTTGGCTTTTGTATCAATAATCAAAAACATTATTTAGAATTGGGAAAGTTATTTGAAGCATACTTTTGTTTTTATTATAATAAAATGGCATGTATAAAAATCCTTAATCAAAACTTGAGCACATACTAAACAGCATACTCTAATTTAACTTCCAAATCTGACCCCCAAGATCGCCATGGGCATGGAATATGTGCTTATATAAAAGATGGCTTTCCATGTGGTAGGGACATCTCCAGAGAAGATCCTAACTTACTCTATATGTGCTTCCGGGTTGCACTAGCTCAAACTACTGCATTTATATTTGCTCTCTATCGCCTCCACAACAGCGGAGTTACTATCTTTAAAAGCATATCTGAGAAAATTGACCACGCCCTATCTGCTTATCCTTCAGCCAATTTTCATGTCTGTGGATACTTCAATGTTCACAATGTGGAATGGTTAACTCACTCAAACAAGACCAATGATGAAGGGAGGTTCTGTCATGATTTCTCCATTTCTCATGACCTCACTCAGATTGTTCACGAACCCACCGGTGTTCCTGATACTGACGGCCAGTATGCAAGTCTCCTAGACCTTTTTCTCACAACTTGCCCTGAACTGTGTTCAGTTTCTGTTCTGTCTCCACTTGGATCTTCCGACCACTCAGTTGTATCAGTTAAGATAAAAATGTAATGTAATAAGTCCCCAGATGTACCTCTCCATCGTACAGAAAATCGATACTCTATGGCTGACTGGGATAGCTTCCACACATTTATATCAGATCTACCTCTACGTTCCATATTTAAAAAGGATGTGCCCTCTATAGTATCAGACCTGACAGAATGGTTAATTGTAGGTATAGACCGTTTCATACCCTCGAAAAAATTCCAGCAAAAACCTAACAGCCAGCTGTGGTTCTCTCCGGAATGTGCTGCTGCCATTGCGCATAGAAATCACTTTTTCCATTGTTTCCAACAAAATAGATGTACTGAGACTAAAGCTGCTTTCAGAACTGCCAGCAAACACTGTAAAAAAGTAATAAAGAACGCAAGAGAGTTGTATGCTCAGTCCAAGTCCAAAGTAGCTGAGCAGCGGCTTGGTTCCCACCAGTTTTGGCAAATAGCAAACAGAATCCTGAACAGAAGCGTGTGCTCTATCCCAACTGTCATCAATGGACCTGAGGTAATCTCGTCAGCATCAGACAAAGCCAAACTCTTTGCCAAGAACTTTGCAGCTAATTCTAACCTTTGCGACCAAGGCTGCCAACCTCCAATATTTCCTCCTGTATCAGAAAACATGCCTTGTGATATACAAATATCTGTACGTGATGTTGCCAAGCTAATCAAAAACCTTGATTCCAGTAAAGCAACTGGCCCTGACGGTATTCCAATTATAGTACTCAAAAGACTTCAACCAGAACTTGCGTCCATCCTTACAAAACTGTTTAAACGTTGTCTTAAGGAGAATTGCTTCCCATCACCCTGGAAAATCTCATCAGTATGCCCTGTATTTAAGAATTCAGGTGATCACTCATCTCCCTCACAGTACAGGCCAATAAGTCTCCTATACGTCATGAGTAAGTTGCTGGAATCTGTGTTAAATAGAGAAGTAATCAACCATCTTAGCAAAAATAACCTTCTTAGTGACACGCAATATGGTTTCCGGTCTGCTAGATCTACAGCAGATGTGCTTACAGTTATATCTCATAGGATTAGCGAATCTTTCGACGGCGGCTACCTTCCGAGGGCAATTGCTCTTGACATATCAAAGGCCTTTGATAGGGTATGGCATAAAGGTTTACTTCACAAGATCTCCAGCTACGGTACAGCTGGAAATGTTTTCTCAATTATTAAATCATTTCTCTCTGATAGGTTCATAAGAGTAATGGTTGATTGGCAGAAATCAGAAGCTCTTAGTATTAATGCTGGAGTCCCTCAGGGGTCCATCCTGGGCCCAACTCTCTTCCTGATCTATATTAATGATCTTCCAAATCACATCCTTACATCATTTGTAGACATCTATGCTGATGACACTACTATCTATGGTAGCACATCTAAAACTGTAAACGACCAAGTTCTCTCTGATTCTCTCTCCTCTGATCTTGAGCAAGTGGTACAATGGGGGAAAGAAGTGGCTTGTTACTTTTAATGCATCTAAAACCAAGCTTTTATCTTTACATCATCAACACTCTGATCCCCATCTGGTATCAATTGAAATGAATGGCTCTGGTCTTGGAGAGGCCTCATGTTTTGACAAGCTTCTGGGCTTGACCTTTACTCCTGATCATAAATGGAACACATACATCAAATCCGTTGCCAAGGCTGCTGGAAAAATGGTGAGATCGTTCTATCGATCCAGTAGATATCTCACTGCTGATGCAATTCTCTATCTATATAAGAGCCAGGTACGTCCAAGGATGGAGTGCTGTTGCCACATCTGGGCAGGAGCTGCTAGAAAGGACTTATCTTGACTTGATAGAGTTCAAAATAGACTTCGTAGCCTCGTAGGAGATGTCCTTTTCTCTTCCCTGCAACCTATTTCTCACAGAAGTGATGTTGCGAGTTTGTCTCTGCTTTATCGTTATTTTCATGGCAGGTGCTCAGCTGAGCTCCATTCTATGGTCCCCCCTCGCCAAACTTTCACAAGAAACACCCGTCTAGCAGAAAATACTATCACTAGTTTCCCCCACTCTTTATCTGTGCCTAACCTAAGCGTAGATTCCACGAGCAAAGTTTCTTTCGTAGAACTGCACGCCTATGGATTTTCTTTTGTTTTCCTGCTTTCCAGCTGACTACAATATGGTTGTCTTCAAGTCTAACATAAACAAGTTTTTGATGAACCGTTCCATATAAGTTAACAAATTTACCGAATCTCCATTACTAACGATTACTATATTGTCCAATTTCTACTGTACACTCTTTAACCCTTATCCTCGAGTGGCCTCTTGGTCTTGATAAGTGGTGATGCTTATGTAAAAAAAAAAAAAGCATAGTCTTTTCATTGTTTTGACTCTCAAGTATATATCCGACACAGTTAATCAACCGAGAACCACATCACTCTATATAAAAACATATAAGATATCAACGTATACACACTCGAGAGTCAAAACAATGAAAAGAATATGCTGTTGTCCTAGCCCTAGTTATAACAAGTAAAATCTTTGTTTGCATGGGTGAATAACATAAATATGTCAGCAAGTTGAAATACAAATTGTTCATTTCAACTTGTGGACATATTTTTACTTCTTTCTGTGCAAGTCCAAATCCAACTCATTTCTGCAAGTATTAAAACATTTTATCTATCTCTCAACAGCTACATTGGTAGGAGAGGTTAGGGTTAGAATAAGGTTGGATTGTAAATGTTTTAGTTTGGATTCTAGCTGATGGCACTCAAGTCATTTGCTTTTTTAAACTTTTGAAATGACTAATAGATAATATACTCCCATAAATTTGTTTCTTTTGTGCATTAATATTCATATTAAAAACCCTTTTTTTCTATTTATTTAAAAAAAAAATACAACTTTGTTATATATGGGTCATGAAATTGCATTCATCTGCAAAAGATCTAATTTTCATATTCTTTTAATTAATTTCCATTAGTTTTTTTTTTTTTTTCGGTTTTCTTATGGGATGATCCTCTTTAGTTAACTATTACGTGTAACTATATTCATGCAGATATTCTACATGATTTATACTTGCGTAATATTTGCATAAAAAAGTTATAGTAAACACAAACCTCTTTCTATATAAATCTATGTATGCATAAATATATATTTGTTTAAAAAATTTGCCTGCCAAATTCCTGTCAGTTTTTGGTCTACAGACATGAAACTTAATATATAAGGTATTCGAACTCATGCAAAACTCGGTACAAAATTGTGTAAATTAAATCGGTACAAAAGTGTGTAAATTAAAAAAATAGAATTTTTCAGGTTATGGTCAAATGCCAGCATTACGAATACGCATGCATAACGTAATAGCTATTGTTTCATATTTTAATTTTTAGCCTTGCAGCAAACATGTTTGCATAAGTCAGGCATTAACGTCAAAAGAAAAAGTAAATCATAAGCTGGACGTTTTGGTTTCAATTCTCGGTGGTGGCGCACAAGTTATTTTTTTTTTTTTAACTTTTAAAATCGTTACTATGTATTGGGTCTTTTGTAATATAATAATAAATACAAAATCTGCATTAATCAGAACATCATATTTAAGCATATTTTACGATCGGGCAATGCCAGGTGGCCTGCTAGTTAGGTATATAAGGTACAATATAATACTCAATAGAAAATTGGCTCTGTAATAATAGATATGAAATCTGCATAAATTAAAATATATTAAAGAGTATTTTATGACCTGGCAATAGCAAGCGCCCCCCCCCCTCCGCCAGCTAGTGGCTAAATAAAAAGAGGACAGATTTTTGGCTCGAGAGTCAGTTTTGCTATGGACATCATGTTGTTATATGGACATTTTTGACTGGTGTTGTTTATTTTTCATGTTGTTGGTGAAGAGATGAAATAATGATTATTGCTAATGCTAAGAATGCTAAGAATGACCATCCCATCTTGTTGATGAAGAAGAAAAGTAACAAAGACTACTGCTACTGCTGATATTACAAGCAAACATCATCATTATCGTTCGTCACAGGAATAACTACATCTAAAGGTCACTAGTTCATTTCAACCAAACAAATCTTTCCATATAACTAGCAAGGGGTACCCGGCGTTGCCCGGGTGCTTGGAGGTGGGAGGGGGGTTAAAAAAAAAAGTAAGTATGAGGACCGAACCTGAACCGTTGAGGCAAATTTGTAAATTAAAGTGTGAAAAAAAAAAAAACGTGCGACGTTAACCATTGCCCCGCCGCGAGATGCTAACGGAAACACTTTTGAATTCATTTAATTACTTGGATTTAGCAGGTGCCCGTTTTAATGAGTTAATGAGGTCAAGTTTGACTGCAGGGTAGTATTCATTTACTGCTGAACGCTTTTTCCCCCCCCCCAAGATGTTATAGGAAAAAGACTAACCCACATGCGGCGAGCGACAAATATTGAATATTTATCTTCCCGAAATCGAGCAAATTAAATAGACAGGCGAGCTTCGTTGTTAACTGTGAGATATTATGATTTATATGTGATATAAAAAGTTTTAAAAAGTTGTGAAGTGAGCGACCGCTTCTCTGAAAAAAGCCTTTTGTTGACATACAGAAAAAGCGAACACACATACATACATACATTTTTGCTTTTATATATATAGATTACTGGATGGTAAAGCTAAAGAGACAGAACTTTTTTGTAAATAAGCTTGACAGTTGAAAATGCACACAGTCTTCAAACTAAAACAACCTCCTATCACTATTAGATAGTAAAGGGAGCTGAGAGATAAACGCTCTGGAACGATAAATTTGTTGCCTAAAGAAAACAACACTACAGCTATTCAAAAAATCAATGTGCCCGGTCGTAAAATACGCTTAATACATTTTAATTTGTCCAAATTTCATATATATTATTATAGAGCCATGACTTCAAAAGTAAAAAAAAAAAAGTATTTGGGTGCCATCAGCTAGAATTGAAACCTAAAGCAAAACTGTAGCATGCAAAGCTGGTGACGTTACCACTGTACCGATGTGACATGCATATAAACTAATTAAAAATTAAAGCTTAAAAATAAACTAAGATGAATGTACAAAATGTATAATAATTTTTTTCAATTATTGAATTAGTTTTTGGAATTATTTTGGAGATGAGTAAATTGTATATTTTTTTATTTAATTATTTGAAATATTATCCTCATCTTTTCGTTGTTTTTTCAATTGCTGTGGATGTAGTTGGAGGATTCGACATTCCTATCCCTTCGTGGTTAACCTGACGAAGGCCAGATGAATAATTGTCCGAAACGTTGTAAAAACAACAACTAGAAGATGAGGGTTATAGTCCAAATAACCCGACGAACTGCAAACACTTGTACCTCCCCGACGTAACTACCCCCGACAAACCCGACAAACTACTAAGTCTCATCCCTTTACAGTAGAGATCCCTAGGTGCAAGAAAGCCTTTTACTCCAATAGTTTCTTCCCCAGAACTGCGGGTCTTTGGAACTCCCTTCCGGGATTCTGCTTTCCCAACTGCAATGACATGCAGAAGTTCAAGTGTAATGTTAACAAACATCTTTCTACTCATCTCCCTTCATAATGACCCCGCTAATTAAGTCCCTGATAGTAACCCCCTGCTTCAAAGTGGCACTGTGCCTTGTTTGGGGTGAAAATTGAATAAAAAAAAAATAAATAAAAAATAAAAAATAAAAATAAATTATAAAAATTTACTCAACTCCAAAAATAATTCTAAATTAATTCAATAACAGAACAATCGGTACAAACCCGACAATTGGAAGAACAATTGGGTTTATAAGACCCAAAAAATCCAAACTTGATTGCCCTTTGGGGCCTGCGGTGTAGTGGATAGAGATACGGAATATCTACGATTCCAGATGAGCGTTGAGCTAGAGGTAACGGTTTTGATCCCACCCAAAGCCGGTCAGAGGATTAGTTGACGTGGTTAGATGACAACAGCCATTAAAGGCAGCAATTGATGTGAATGTAGTTGGAGGATTCAACATTCTTATCCCGTCGCAGTTAACCTGACGAAGGCCAGAGGAATAATTGGCCGAAACGTCATGAAAACAACAACTAGAAGATGAGAATAATAGTACAAATAATTTTTTTTTTTTCAATTTTAATCCATAAACGAACGGTTCGTAAAAAATCCAATCATTTGAGGCCCCTAGTGCCGCTCTGTAACTTTTATTTTCGGTAGAGATACAGTTTGAAAATAGACAGATAGGCATATAACCTTTTATGTATTAGATGATCAGGCACATTAATGAAAAGATAACAAATATTCATTTTTGGTGCTTCTGCATTTATAAACCTGCAATTTCTACAAAGTTACTTGAGTGTGCCCGGAAGATGACGGGAATAACCAGAAACAGCCGGGTGAGCCTTATTACAAAAAATACAAATTGTTAAAAGCCCCCCCCCTCTCTCCCCATGTTAAGAATGGCAACGATCACTGAAATTCATTAAATAGTACATCGGAAAATAATGTCTTAATATCCAGAAAACAAGTTGTCGAGAGTTTCTGGTTCTTCCGGTCATCCGTCAGGCTCACCCGAGTAGCTTTGTGGAAATCGCAGGTTCATAAATGCAGAAGTAGCTCATTTTTATTAAATGAAATAAAGGAGAGAAAATACTGACCTAATAAGCATAAAGTATGCATGTTTCTCTCTCGGTTCACAGCAATTTTATCATAAAAACTATCAGGCTGCCATGTTTCCGTCCAAAAACATATTGAAACTGTTTCCCCAAAGTTGTACAGCTGCAAAAAAATCAAAATAGAATTTGCTAAAACAAAAAAAAAACTTCCAGCTGCAAACACATGCCAAATTCTATCATAGGATTACAGTTTGCAATTATGAGTTAAATAAAAAGCATACCTTGTTTGTTTCGTATAAGATTCATATTGGAAGTCACATCAACGTTGAGAAAATAAATCAATTTACACAGACAGGGAGAACCGTTTTTATTTATTTACATGATGAGACGAAGAGAGAAAAATACACATCAAACACTTGTTTATATACAGATAAAGAGAAGATAACGCCCAGTTACTCTAAAGCTTAAATGACATGTTATCAAAAACCCAGACAATGGGAGGCAACTTTTCACATGGTTTAAGAGAGATAACTGTTGCAGTCTTCAGAATATTAAAAACCTGACTAACACTGGGGTATATTGAAAAGAAATCAAAACAGTTCTATATCGTAAGCGTATAAGAGCTTAAATACAAATTATTTATTTAAAAACTACACATATATTCCAGAGATAACTATGATACATTTCTGGAATATGTAATGCATAGTTCTTAAAAAATAATTTGATGACGTCCATTCATTTGAACGCTTTAGATTGTCTTATGTATCTGCTCTAATTTGGTGTTTATTAGTTGCTAATTCCTTTCATTCCCATGGTAATTGTTTGGTGGCCGGGGGTAAAGGCTTAGCAAATAGAGTCAAAGGCTGGGTTTGAATCTCCCAACCAACAGGAATTACACTGATGATTTCAATTTACGTATTAATCTTTTTGTAGTATTGTCGAATGTTTGTATTAGCGTTGGGATGATTCCTAAATTTTTTCCGATTCCAGGAAAATGTTGATTAACAATTCCGATACCAAGTACGATTCCGATTCCGATGGAACTGTTGTTTTGAAATATACCATTATATAATCAAAAGTTTTTGTGTAACGAAAAAATTGTGTACAGCGAAAAAGTCGAAGTACAATTAAGGGAATTTCGAAAATGATTTGATTTTTTTCGTAAAATTTCTTTCATTGAAGATAAAAGTCGAAACAAATATTTTAATCATGCACCATGAAATTAATAACAATCAATTTTAGGAGTTATTTTATATATTAAAAAATGTAAAGAAAAAGGACAGACATATACAAATGCTACCCCTATAGCGAAATACGCATCAGCTCCGATGTTGTACCTTGTTCGACTGAGGGAGAAGTTATTAATTTTACAAGGAAAGAATTTTTGCGTGTGTGACCTAGTTTTTTTTTTTATTTATTTATTTTGGCTTGAAATTTGCGCATGATTTTTGTTATCATTTTTTTTTTTGTTTTTTTTTATGGATATTTTTTGTTGCTGGAGTTTATATAATTAGATAACAGGAAAATTGGTCAAAGTCAAAATGGAATCCCCACTATTTTTAAATATTATTTTCAAGTTTAATTATGTTCACGGGACTATGAGCAATTCACAAAATTTTGTGGATCCGCTTACTGGTGTTTGCACCAACAATATTGAAGCCTACTGGTCTCGTATTAAAAGAAGACTGAAATACATATCGGGATCAGTAGGAGAAATGAAATAGTCTCATGTCGATGAGGCCATGTATAGAGAGGCTTATAACATGAAAAGTGAAAAAATATTAAATAATTTTGAAACATTTTTAGAGCATGTTCATGAAAAATATGGTAATTAAAAAAAATCCCAATAAGCTTTGGGAAAAAAAAAAACGTTTTAAACAATTGAAATTTTTATTTTTTATTTTTGATTAAAAAATAATTATTAAAACAAAAACAGTGTTCTCATCAAGTAGTTTTTATTTTATTCAAGAAAATAAAAGGTACTCATGCAATTATTGAATCGTGCTGAAATAATGACGTTATTTAGAAAGCCATTCTTAACGTGAGGACAGGAGGGTGTTGTGTACCTATTCCGTACTTTCTTCTAACAATTTAATAAAAACAGGTATCGTAAAACTTTAATTAAACTTGAAAGTTCTATTTAAAAATAGCACGTCAATGTGTTTCGATCTACGACATTCCATGAGAGGTACATACACGCTAAAGCTTTTTCTTTATTTTTGTTTATCGCCACAAGTGCTAATTTTGACTTTCACCAATTTTCCTTTAAAAAACAATTAGAAACTCTTCAAACAAAAGCACTTAAACCATTAAAAAAATAAATAACGGTAACAGAAGTGCATAAGCACCAATTTTTTTTGTTTTGTTTTGTTTTACTTTCATTTTGTTTGTTTGTTAAATCCGGCCAAAAAAATAAATAAATAAAATAACAACAAAAGAATACAAAAACAATAATAAGAAAAGCGTATCATAAAACTTTAATTAAACTTGAAAATAATATTTAAAAATAGCGCGGATTCCATTTTGACTTTCACCAAGTTTCCTGTTAATAATTACATAAACTTCGGCAAAAAAAAATATCCATCCAAAAAAAAAAACAAAAAAAAACCCAGCCAAAATCATAATAACAAAAATCGGTCAAGTTTAGATAAGTAGGTCCCGCAGACGAGCCTCGTTCTGACATTCGGAAAATTTAGGTTAACAACCGGTGAAGCTACCGAAAAGTAACCCTTTTGAATGAATAAACAATATTTTTACAATTAATTTCTTAATTTTACTTAAAAACAAAATGTAAACATATATATACAAAATACTAGCTGTACCCGGCCACGCGTTGCTGTGGCTCAGTTTGTTAAAATGGAACACATGTGAAAGTAGAGAAAAGTTTGATTCTTTTTTCAAGAGAATGTACAAATTATTTTTTTTTTTTAACAGATGTTAAGAAAATAAACAGAAAAATACTTCCATCATTAATTATGCAAAAAAATAAATAAAATGTTGATTTAGTGTTTCAATATGCTTATAAATTACGATAAAACTTGCTCAGTATGCACTGTTTTACGGTTGTTGTAAAAATGGAACGGAAACTTAAATTTCGCTTCATTTTAATCTTTCTTAATTTTTTAATTGTGCCCCCCCAAACGAATATAATCAAAACAGTAACATTCAACAATTGTACTTTATGTATATAAAACACAAAATATTTATTAAAAAAAAAATTTTTTTTTTTAAAAGTTAATAAATAATCCCATTTTTAAACGAAAAAGTCAGTTTACCTAACTTACTGTATTAATGCTATTTTTTTAAGCAAGAAAAAAAAAAGGTAATTATCCAGATACACTACTACAGAACACCGACCACTCTAATTTGTTTTTTTATAGGTAATTGAGGTCGCTGACAACGAATCTGATAGTCAAACTTGGGGCAAATTTACCGTTTGTATGGTATTTACCCCTGAACCCACGAACTTCTTTCCACCATTTTGCAGCTTCCGTTTATGCTATGTGTATGCACGCTGCAGCATAAACGACGGCTTCACCAAGCAAACTACCTTGGGGGGAGGGGATTTTTTTTTTCCAGGACATAGAATTTTCTAATTTTCAAAAATACATTATAGCGCTTTTGGGTCGGAAAATTTAAAATTAGCTGAAAAAGAAATAAAATAAGAAAAGGAAAGCACACCAAGTTGGAGTAGGGGGGGGTAATTTATCTGTTTTTTGTTTTTTTTTACCTGGAACATCGAATTTTCAAATTTTCCGTAAGTAACACACCGACATTTACCAATTAGAACACCATTTAACATTTTCCGAAGATTTTACTTTGTACATTGGGGGCGCGAGCGGGGGGAGGGGGGCGGATGTGATGTTGGGGCGCGCGCGCCCCAACATCACCCCCCCCCAAACAAATTAGAGTGGTCAGTGTTCTGTAGTAGCGTATCTGGATATTTACCAAAAAAAAATATTTAGGTTTGGCTATAAATTCCTAAACTCATTTCACCCTAAATAATTTAGGTGACTGAAATAGGAATCTAATTGAATCTTTAATTTCCTGAATAGTATGCTAGAATTCATTTTTCTTCAAGTTATATCGAATACATTAATAGGGAATTTAGGGACTTTTTTCGTAATGTTACTGTAAAAATTATTTTTTATTGTTACAAATTACGATGCTTTAAAAAAAGCAAAAATAAATTCTTGCGTTTGTTATTTACTACTGAAAACCATAACTTTAGTAAAGGTATTTTTTGTTTAAACAAAATAAAACATTTTCACTAAGAGTTAAGTAAAAATAATTAGTTCATTATATTCTGCGATAATTATTTGAAAAATACTGCAATTTTCATTAAAATTCATTAATTTCCTGATTTTTGGTGAATTTTTAAGTAAAGGGAGGAGTCAAAATGTGTATACACTTTGAGCGTCGGCATTCATTTTGCGACCACATGTGGTTAATTTAAATTAAACTTCAATCACATGGTTATATTATCAATAATCATGTAATTAAACCCATTGAAAATTTACCAATATTGTAAACACATTCTGTTTACATTAAGCCTGTGGTGTTTTTTTAGTGATGCAATGTTGTCAACTGAGATTTAAAAAAAACCCGCGAGATCAGGAGAAAGAAATGTCCAGAAAATCGCTAGATTTTTAACTTATCGGGGTTTGTATTACTGTACACATAGATTCGAAAAAGTTGTCAAAAAACAAATATATAACAAATAAATGTTATCAAAGGCAAGATAAGTTACTTTTCTACCAAACTGGATATATTTTCCGTGTTTTTATTCAATGTAACATGTTTATTAAGCTCGAAAACCATACAGTGTTTACCGATGTATTGGAACATTCAAGATGGAGTCTGATTCTCTCTTTAACACGGTAAGTTTGGGAAAAGATGTTATAAATAAAAAAACAGATAAAATACTGTTAAAAACTCGCTCAATACATGTTACTGTGACATAGGTTGACATATATTCAGCGGGTTTTTAATAGTATTTTGTATAGTTTTTTATTTATAACACCTTTTTCCAAACTTACGGTGTTAAAGAGGGTGTGAGACGCCATCTTCAATTTTCAAATACATCGGTAAACACTGTATGTTTTTCGAGCTGAATAAATATGTTACATTGAATAAAAACACGAAAAATATATCCAGTTTGGCAGAAAAGTAACTTATTTTGCCTTTGATAACATTTATTTGTAATATATTTGTTTTTTGACAACTTTTTCGAATCTATGTGTACAGTAATACAAACCCCTTCGGAAGTTTGAATGCCCCCCCTCCATCTAAAATGTACTTGGAAAAATCGATTTTATAGCGAGATTTAAGAATGGTTAGTCGAAAAAAAGGTGAAAAACAAAACAAATAATCAATAAATAATTGTTACCAAAGGCAATAAATGCTACTTTTTTTTACTTACATGAATGAGTTTATTTTATGTTTTAAAGTATTTTTGGGTTTCAATCGCTTTTCGGGTTTTCTTTATTTTTTGACAATCTAATGCAGGTGTGTGGGTGCCAAATATCTCCAGATTTTCTAGAATTCCCCGCTAGATTGCAAACGAAATCTCCAGATCTAGCAGGAAAACCGCTAAATTGTAACACTGGTCACGTGACAGGAAGCGGTAATAAATAATTGTCCCTAAATAAAAAAAAATGGCCTCTCGGTACAAAGAAAAACACCTATTTATCATAGAAAAATTAAGTATAATGTTATAATTAAAAAGAAATATATAAAAACACACATGGATATAGTAAACATATTATACCAAAACGTGCAAGCCATCCATCCAGTGGTTTTTTAGACAATTAATTCCGAACGAACCAACAGTTACATTTTTATATATATAGATTTTAGAAAATAATTTCTTAATTTTAAATAAAAATTGATTATAAAGAATTTTTTTTAAAATAATTATTGAAAAATATTGCAAAGTGTTTACATAGATGGTTCTTTGGGATAATAGGTGCGCCTAAAACCTCCCTTCCAAAACGAAAAAAAGCATTAGTGTTTTTACTATTTTAAAGCACTTTTCTTTTTTCTTTTAAGTTTGAAACACAAGTAGTGGCTAGTTACTTAGAACAACAAGTGCGCATGGCAGAAATTCTTCAGGGTTTAAATGTATTGTAATGCTTTTATGGTGGTCGAAAAACGTTTTTCAGATGCCATATTACTTCCTATTTACTTGCTTCCCCACGAGGGCAGAGTTAGACATAAGGTCGGTTTTTAATGTTGAGAAGCATTTATTATTAAAAACGAAATGGTGATTAATAAAAGCAAGTTAAGCTAAAAGAAAAAAAAATTATTTTTTTAATTTAAAGAATTAAAGAAAGAAAAAAATTCAAAGAAAGAAAAAATTCAAAGAAATTTCGAAACTCATTAAGATAAATAAAGATTACATGTAAAGTAGTTATTGAAATTCTTGTACATCATATTAAATATGTTATGAAAAGTTCTATGACGTTTTATCATAAATTTTTGACAGCATTAATCTCACTTCAAACAAACAGTTCAACTTAAAACTATAAGAGAATCATAATGAAAGAATCGTAAATCTAAGGTATTTTTTAACGATGCGATTTCGATTCCCCCCAGAATACACGATTCGTACGATTAACGATTCTGATTAATCGTCTCACCACTAGTTTGTATACAGGATCCATATGTTACGTGTTGTTGCACTGTTTCTTTTAATGTTTTCTACTGAAACCTGTCATCTTCAGGTGGTTGTTTATTTGTTGAGTTTAAAAATGTGTGACTATTTATAGAAAAGTATGTTTAAAGCATATCCAATTGAATGTATCAGGCTCCTTCAGTCTTTGACAGACTATGGTTACCCATGTAGGGTTGCCTGCATGTGAAATTTATATATTTATAAAAATAGATCACAAATAACATAGGTAAACAATAATGATTTGTTTTTATTTAAAAAAAAAACAACTTATTTGCAGACAATTTAAATGCGATTGTTTTTTAAAACGCAAGTAGGTCACTAATAATGTAGATAAACAATAATTTGTATTTTAACAATTTCGCAAGTGTATTTTCTAGAAAATAATTTTGTGCATAAAACGCAAATATGTCCCAAATATCATTGGTAAACAAAAAATGATTTTGGTATTTTAAATAATTTATTTATTTTCTTATGCACGTCGATTACCCTAATAGTCATAATTTCGCCCACAGTTATTGTAGGCGATAAATAGTCATAAAAAAATAATAATGCCCAAAAAACAATTATATTAATTAATAATCGATATAATATGTAAACGTTCATGTTTATAAGCAAAGAAAATGTTTTATCTAAACTAAATAAAAAGTGTGTAATCTTTTTTGAAAAGGTGTTTCTCTCTATCTATCTATCTTTGTGCCTCTCTGTCTGTCTCTCTTGTTCTCTGTTTCTCTCTCTGTCTCTCGCTTTATATCTAGGTATCTGTCTCTCTCCCTTCCTCCCTATAAGTTGAACTTATTCTGTCTGTGTGTCTTTATGTGTACGTATGCATTTGTTTACAAACTCTTTCGTTCACTCGCTGGTATGATAAAAAGTCGAATATCGTGATTATGACTGTGTTTTTTTTGTGCAGGAAATAATAAGTAAATGGACAGCAGTAGAAGAATTTAAGTAATACAGTCAGGATAAGGAAAACTTGGTTTAGCGGGTTAGTGTTTTTTTTTTTAACAAAGTGTGTTCGTTTATTCAGTAAGGTATCTATTTTAGAATAGGCGGGTTGAGAGATAGCAACCAATGAGAAGTGCTGGAAGTGTGTAAGGGAGAAATCATTACTTTGTATAAGGGAAATGGAAAGTTAATGCTTTGTGTATGAGTTTATAATCCAGTTAAGAAGGGTGACTGGCGGACATAGTAAGAATATGTATATGTTTTCTGGGTGTAGAGTGGGAGTAGGAAGAGTACTGTGACTAGAGAGGGAAAAGTTAAAACTACTTCCTTTGTAGATGATGGCGGTAGTCATGATGCCTCTCCTAGGATGTAATATAGGGTATAATCTAACAAATAATGTGATCAAAAGTTAGATAAGGTGGCTCATTATAGTTTAGACATAATAAATTAGTATGTGGCATCTGTTATTGCAAACTTTTGGTATTTTGGTCCAGAGTGGAAAAACTGTGCCTCTTTTATTATATATAGGGATAACAAGGTTGAACGTTTTTAATACTTTATAAATGATAAATTTAATTTTGCTATTATTGACGGGGGATACATATCTATGAATTATATTTTTAAGTACTTTTTCATCGGTTTTGAAGTTATAGTATAATTGGTTCTAATAGAATATACTGAGCGGGGCAGGCGGGGGGTTGTTTGGTTGATTATTATATATATGGGAAGCCATCAGGGATCTCATCAGAGATGCCCCATGGGGAAATATCTTTTCTCTTCCAGCTGAACAGTGCACAAAGGAGACTACTGAATGGTTCAAAACTGCAATTGAAGCACATATTCCTACATGGAAATTCTATAGCTCCACTCTCTCCAAAGGTTTACTTCTACTTGTGCAACTGCCATTGTTCAAAGGTAGCATGTGTACCACAGATTTAACCAACGTAAGTCCAGTTCAAACAGACAGATATTTATAGAAGCTAGAAGTAATTGTAAGTGAGAAATAGTAACAGCTAAGACAGAATACACTGAAACCAGAAAACGCATCAAAGCACAGAAATTAGGAACCTGTGATTTTTGGAAAATCTACAACAGTGCAGTAAATAATGGGCAGTCAATGATTCCCTCACTATCAAACAATCATGAGGTTGTTTGCATGGCAACCGAGAAGGCTAACATGCTTGCCAGTCGGTTTGCCTCAAACTCCACATTGAACCCGGCAAACCACTCCCTTCCTGACTTTCCTTTGCAGATTTTTTCTTTTTAGATAATTGTTATTTTATCAACTTGCATGAAATGAGCTGTGTAAAAGATGCTTAAAACCGTTTGATTTATGTAAATACTCTCAGTAGTTCAAAAGTTATGAGAATTTTAAGTGCCAAAATTTAGGTTTTTCCATGACATTTTTCTTTAGAAAAAGTGGGCTAAATTACGGACCTCAACATTTCAAGAAATTTGGTAATTTCGCCACCATTTATTTATTTTTCAACTTATTCTCATGAAACTTGGCACTCTTATGTAAAATTGTGTGCTCTTTCTTATTATGCAGTCAAATCTGATGTATCTCTTTACCATAAGCCATAAATTATAAATTAACATGCACACATTTCAATTTTTTTTTAAACTGCCGCATAGTATCATACAATGGGTGTCTATTTATGGATAAAACTAAGTATTATAGTGGTATTTAAATACAGCTTATTGAGAACAGGCATTTTCCTGCCTCCTCACCAAAGTAAAGCTTAATCTGGGGTGTAGCCATTGAATGCCTAAAGAGCATTCATGGCCGGTATTTATTACTCCCCTCAAAGAAAAAAAATTGAGTAGATATGAATTAATCTCAGAAATAAAAGACAATTTTTCATATAGATTTTTGATTTCTGTAAAAGACGGAAATTCCCATAGTCGACCAGAACTTATGCATTTTGGGACCAGTTCATTTTTCAATTTTGTAAATCCTCTCTATCTGGCCCAAAATATACCTCTATTTTCTGAGATGCAATCATAAATCGTACTCTACATAAATCCTTGATGTAGCTTTTTACAGTACCAGAAACCAGGAATCCTGACAAGCAACAACTATATATTCACCAGTTGATGTTAATTTTTGTAATTTCTATTCTGTTGTTTTACTGAAAATTCAACTATGTAAACAAGAAATAAAATGGTAATTTTTTGCCTTGTTTCAAACATAAAATTTAAAATGATTACTTTTATAGATTTTAGGGTATGCTGAAAACGAATATCACATTTAAACTTTCTGCAAATAAGTAGTTTTCCGGATATTAAGCAATGTCATTTCTTATGTTATCGCTGGTGGCCATCTTGGTACGTCCGAGCGCGCAAACATAACCCAGAGAAACTATGCGCAAACGCACGTACCAAGATGGCCTCGTTTTCAGCATACACAAAAAACTTAAAAGGTAGTCATTTTAAAGAAAAATGCTAAGGTGGAAACAAGGTAAAAATTTACAAAATTCATCACAATGAAATTCTTTATCAAACCGCCTAATAATAATAATAATTATTATTATTATTATTTAGATATCCTCAGTTAAAAAAAAAACAGGTTTGTTTTACAGATTCGAAAAAATGGTCTTGACAATGAGTTAAAAATAAATTCTAGTTTCACGATATATACAGGGAACATGAACTGGAATAGATACATTGAATGCATTGCCAAGGCTACTGTGAAGAAGGTGGGCTCTCTCTACCGTGCTAGAAAGCTACTTATGCCTGAAAGTATCCTGTACCTCTATAAGGCTACCATTCACCCATGTATGGCATCCTGTTGTCACATTTGGTCTGGTGCATCTGCTACTTGCCTCTCACTCCTGGACAGAGTTCAAAAGAGAGTCACCAACCTGATAGGTCCTGAACTGTCATCTGTCCCATCGATGAAATGTTCCATCCCTCTGCCTGTTCTACAAGTATTTTAATGGTGAATGCTCTGATGAACTACAAGCACTTGTACCCCCTCAACGCAAATACCCCCAACAAACCTGACAAGCAGCTAAATCCCACCCCTACACAGTAAAGATCCCTAGGTGTAAGAAAGCCTTCTACTCCTATAGTTTCTTCTCCAGAATCGCTAGACTTTGAAACTCCTTTCCGGGATTCTGCTTTCCCAACTGTACTGACATGCAGAAGTTCAAGTGTAATGTAAACGGACATCTTGCTGCTAATCTCCATTCATAATATCCCTGCAACTTATGTCCCCGATAGTAGCCTCCTACTTCAAAGTGGCACTGTGCCTTATTTGGAATGAAAATTGAATAAAAATAAAATAAAATAAAAAAATATATATGTATAAATATTTGTAGTGACAGATTTAAACTATATAGGTAGAATCAAAAGCTAAATTAAAAATTATTTGAATGTTTTCTTTTTAGAATTTTTGAAGCATCACAGAAAAAATGCATTTTAAATATTGGCAAGTTTAAAACTGAAATGCATAAGCATGGATAATGGATTAAAAAAAAAGCAGCAGCAGCAACAATTGTTGATGGATGCATGAAAATCAAAAATCGCAAAAACTATTGTTAAATGAATTGAATAAAATTTAAAATTACACCAGCATTTATATTATCTAATTGGAATTCATTATTGAGATGAGTATCATTTATTAATTTATTTATTGCGGACTATTATCCTCATCTTTTTTTTCTTCGGGGCCTGTGGCGCTGTGGATAGAGACGTTGAATCTCTATGATTCCAGGTGAGCATTGTCTGAAGATAGCGGTTTCAATCCTATCCAAAGCCGGCCAGAGCTTTACTTGGCCAAAACGTGGTGAGATGACAACAACTATGGAAGGCAGTAATTGCTGAGGATGCAGTTAGGCGATTCGGAGTTCCTATCCTGTCGTGAAGGCCAGAGGAATAGTTGGCTGAAACGTCGTGAGACAACAACTAAAAAACAAAGATATAGTGAACAAAAACACCAATTTTGCTTTTCATTTTTTTCTTTTAAATATAACTGACCCATTTGGTAAGAGCGTTCACTAATGGGATGGGAGATAGAAGTTCAATCTTTGGTCGAGTCATGCCGAAGACTTAAAAAATGGTACCTAAATGGTAGCTAAACACTCAGCATTACAAGGGAATAATCAAGAGCAAGGGGAGTAATTTTAGAAATGGAGCAACACCCTCCCCTTACACCTTGGTGTAGCAGCTAATAAAATGGGAGCTTTCAGGTTGCCCTCGGCTATAGTCGGCCACTTAGTTTAACTTACATCCTTCTAAGGTAGGAAGTCAGAATCTGAAGATAAGAATTTGGGAAAGAGTTTTGCTTTTAAAACTAGTTTAAAATGGCCCACAATAACTTATTCTAAAATTCCATTTAAAAGAAGATAATTCTGTACCAAAATAAGAAGGTTTAAGGATCGTTACTCTTTCTAGTTTCGAAAAGTCTTACTTACCTGCAGACCGCAACAGCCTACAGCATTCATGATAGATGCGTTGTGAACAACAGAAACAGGAATTCCTTCTTGTTTGGCTCTTAACATAAGATCTGTGTGAGTCGTGGCACTAAAATACAGAAAATAATATGATTTGCGTTAATAAAAACAAATTGTGGTTAAATAAGGAATGTGTCTTTATTTATCCCTCTTTCTTGCAAATCTATCCTTATCACTTCCTCCCATGTTTTCTTTGGACTTTCCCTGCCAACTGACCCTACTATGTCAACTGTTCTACATCTAATAACTCAAAAACTCTCATCAATTCCTATTTCCTATTTTGCACACATCTCCTTATACTGTTTGAATTTAATCTTCTGAAGTCATCAAAAAATCCTGCATGTTTTTCTGCATTATTTTTTTCTATGCAACATATATCTTTAACTCTCACTACCTAGGTTTCACTCCTTACAATTATTGCACTGCATACACATGCCTGACAGACTTTTTCCTTGGTGAACATTAGTAAACAATAAACACAGACTTTCTTCCTTTCAGGCTTCAACATGGTGATCTTCAAATCCAATGCTAACAAATATTTGTGATAAACCAACCTCACAAGTAATGAAATTTGTTAATTGCATTCATCATTTTCAATCATCTCTTCATCATTCAACTCATCTCTTACTATGTTTTTGTGGCATTGGTGCAGATTGTGAACCAGACGTGTGTCAGCGTTCGCTCAGGTTTGGGCGGAACATGACATCAACAGCCGGATTATGCCAAGCAACGGCGATAAAATGATAACAACATTACGTAAAAGAAAATAGCAAAATGAATAAATGTAAAATGTAGAAACATGTGAAAATATTTTTTGTTTTCTTCAAAATTGGAAGAAAAGGTTTTAAAGATGAAATATGTTGGTTCTATCCATGATTTGCATGTAATAACTGTTTTTTTTTTTTTTCCTCTTCCAATCTTATATAGTTGATGTCATGTTCCGGCCAAAACCGAGCGAAGGCTGAGATACGTTTGGTTCACAATATGCACCATTTTTGCCTCTTATCCTTCAGTAACAGATCTTATTTTCTATAGAAACACATCTCCCTTTCTATTTATTAACAGTTTACGGTAAGAAAGTAAAAAGATTAAAATAGTCTGTTATAAAAATAATTTAACATATACCTAGAAAGAAAGAGATAAAGAAAAAGATAAGGAAAGAGATGGAGATATAGTGAATAGAAGCACTTTTTCTTTTTTAATTTAACAGGCTTTGCAAATCACTTTTTTCGGATTGAAACACTCTAACTCAAGTTCAATAGATGACCCAATAAAAATGAAAATAATTCACTTCTGAACAGCATAATGGGAAGTTGAGTTTGTTTTCATTGCATGAGTATTTCTAGTGACGGGACAATTCCAATTGGTCCTGGATATGACCTTAAACTATATCCAGTGGTGAGGCCCCAGCTTGCGGGCTTTGGGGAGTGTGCAGCCACCCTTTAATTACCATTGCTCCCAGGTCCATTCTGACCCGAAGTGGTATAGTACCTGTTAGGATCCCAACTATGGGTTAAATAGAAACCGACTTAAAAACAACAAATATATTCTATTAAAAAAATTTTCCTCAAAATCTTTGAATTCGGCATTAAATAACCTGAAAAGGCTTGATATGCCGTAAAACAAAAACAACCAACCAACCAATTCCAATTCCGTAATAAATTCTCAATTCCAATACAAATATCGATTCCCACTCCAATGTTTTATAAATCTCTAAATATTAAACTATGAAATTGTATTATTTTTTTTTTGATTACCGTAAAATACATAGTTAATGTGCTGATATGTTCTGAAACATAAAAATACACTTGTGGTGATAGTCTATACATTTTAGTGTTACTATTGTTTTAAGATCAATAAATATTTATTATTTTATCATTGCTACCAGCAGTGGAAAATTTTGTTTTAAACACAATCAAAAAAAAAAAAAAAAAATTAAAGCAATCGTTTTTGGCATTGGAAAATAGGCACAAATTTTTTCCAATTCCAATACTCAAAAAAGATCCGATTTTTCTGATTTCTGATTCCGATTAATCATCCCCACACAATTATATACATTCATACAGTTGTAAACAAAAAGAGAAAACTCAAAAGAAGTTAACTTTAACTTTAACTTACCCAAAGGGATCTCCAACAACAAGTAAAGCCACATCTTCAGAAAGAGTATCTTGCAATATTGTTTCTAGAAAGGAAAATATTTATATCATTAGATAACAGTAAATAATGTGATTCTTATATCAATATAAAATTTGTTGTTTTTACCGCTTGGACATTGATATTAAAAGCCTACTTTTTCTATTTAAAAATTAATAAAACGAATTTCTTAATACACTCAGTCTTGGAAATGCCAGCGACAACATAAAGGTTAACTGATTTGCATATTCCTTTGAAAAAAAAAAATGGCCTTTAATTAATTACTTATTCACTTTTTATAGTTTCTTACTTGATGATTGATTTTATTTTACTACTAGCAGGGGGTGCCCGGCGTTGCTCGGGTGTTTGGAGGTGTATGCTGTGCAAAAAAAGCAAAAAAACAAAAAAAATGGTTAATTTTTTAAAACTTTGACCCCTATTATGACCCCTTAAAATTTATAGTTTCGGGCTCACATCACTTTATTAAGTTAGATCCAGGTTCAAGGAACCTATATCTAAAATTTCAAGTGTCTAGACCCAAAATTGTCGGAGGAGTTTGGTAGAGTTCTTAAAGGTCAAATCGTTGAAATTTGACCCCTTAACAGCCAAATTTCTGGCTGACACCCGTCACATCGATTTTCTCAAATCTCAGAACCCGGTATTTCAAATTTCGAGTCTATAGACTAAAAATTGACAGAGTTATTGCGTAGGGAAATGTAGACAGACAGACAGACAGACAGACACGTTCACTTTTATAGATATATAGATTATGCTGAATTCTATTGATGCATATTTTTTTACCTCGTGTAAAATTGCATAGCATTTAGGATTGTAGAGGTGACAGTTATGCCCCTTGAACCAGCCGGAAGCAGGCAGGAGTTATCTCCCCTTAAAATATAAGCACGTGTACTGATGACTCTCTTCCAATGCTGAACACTCCTCCAACTCTAAATGGTGTTACGAACAGGAGTTATTCTTCCTTTCCCTACACTTACAAGTATTACCGATGTCAAGTCCTGGTTTGGACTTGTGAATCCGGTATCATATACTTTTTCCCAAGCAAAGGTGATGACACACTTCCGGAAATTGTTGAAAACAAAGAATAAGAAGGTCTATTAGGATGATATGCTGAAGCATAAATCAAAGGGGATAATAGTGGAGGAAATTGAAAAGGGCATTCGAACATCTGAAATGAACAGAGCAACTGGACTGGCAATTGATAGTAAATAATAGTATTTTCTATTTCAAAAACATTGCACTTGTTTGCTTCAATAATCAACTTGTTTCCTTCAATAATTAACTTGTTTCCTTCAATAATTACAAGAAACCTTCTCTACCACCAATAGCCAAATAGCCAAAAATTCATTAACTGAAATTACTTCTTTTAAACTCCTCTGCCTAACGTTCATAGGAAACATGAGTTGGAACAATTACATTGAGAGCATTGCCAGGACCGCTGCGAGGAAGGTAGGCTCTCTCTACCATGCTAGAAAGCTACTAATGCCCGAAAGTGTTCTGTA
The DNA here is from genome assembly GCF_053919585.1 of Euprymna scolopes. NCBI lineage: Eukaryota > Metazoa > Mollusca > Cephalopoda > Sepiida > Sepiolidae > Euprymna > Euprymna scolopes. The sequence continues at coordinate 156,657,939 of NC_136485.1, read as the reverse complement.
CCTCTATAAGGCCACCATTCGCCCATGTTCTCTCCAAACTTTACAACAAATGTCTTAATGAATCTTGCTTTCCTGCCTCCTGGAAAACTGCTTCTGTAGTGCCAGTTTTCAAGAATTCTGGCGAAAGAACTGACCCAGTAAATTATCGCCCCATTAGCCTCCTCCCACTTTTTGCCAAAATATTTGAGACCATAATTAACCAAGCTCTAGTCCATCACCTTACAGATGCTAAACTTCTGACTGACCAACAATATGGATTTAGGCAAGCCCGTTCCACAGCAGACATCCTAACTGTAATCTCAGGACGTATATACCAGTCACTGGACAAAGCGGGGGAGGGTAGGCCAAGAAAAGCTTTAAAAGCTAAGAACAGCATCTATTAACAACAGACCTTTGATCTTAACCAAAAAGGCCAAGCACAAAAGTGTTACGGACAGACCGACAGACTGACCGACCAATGGAGTGACTTACAGAGTCGCTTGCACGCGACTAAAAACTGACCTCTGCGGTCTCTATGAAATTACTCAGCCAATTTTTGGTCTAAACATTTGAACTTTTACATAAAGTGTATTCAGACATAGGGCAAGCTTTTTAATCAGTTTTTGGCCAAAAAGTTGGCTGCCAGGCGATCAAAGTTCAAAAGATTTGACCTTTGTGATCTCTAGCAAACTATTCAGCAAATTTTAGGTCAAAAAATTTAAAATTTTACATAAAGGCTATTCCAATATACAGCAAGCTTTTTAATCAGTTTTGGGCGAAAATTTTGCAGCCAAGAGGTCAGAGTTGAAAGAGTTGACCTTCGCAGGCTCTACCAAATTCCTCTGCCAATTTTGTGTCTAAACACTTGAAATTTTAGATTTTTTAAATTTAAATAATTTAAATTTAAATAATTTTTTTAATTTTTTATCAAAAACCAAAGTCATACATTCAGAATTTTACAAACTCAGACTTCACTTACATTTGGTGCGCCATTTATTATTGATTTTCACAATCGGGCGATATTAAAACATAAAAATTACCTTTCAGTTCAATTAGTTTGTTAAGATCTTTTGCAATATTAACCAACGCAAAACAGGAAGTCTTACAAAGCTGGGCAGTGACTGCCAACAAATAGTCACCTGTGTATGTTAGATAATGAAATAATGAAATAAAATTGTTAAAAGTTTTGTACGATTTTTTATTTTAAATAATTTATTTTAGAAAAATAATCAAATAAGTGGTATGGCTTTTTTTTTAGAAAAATATTATTAAATGCCTGTCTTTTTTTTATTTTCAATAATTTGTTTTATAAAAAATAATTAATCAAATATAAAAAATAAAAAATTAAATTAATATAAAAAATAAAAAAAAATAATTAGTATGACTTTTTAGTAAAATATAATTAAATGTCTGTTTTTTTATTTTAAATAATTTTTTTTATAAAAAATAATTAATCAAATATAAAAAAATAAAACATTATTAAATTAATATAAAAAATAAAAAAATAAGTGGTATGGCTTTTTTTTTTAGAAAAATATAATTAAAAGTCTGTTTTTTTATTTTAAATAATTTGTTTTATAAAAAAATAAATAATCAAATATAAAAAAATAAAAAATTATTAAATTAATATAAAAAATAATTAGTATGGCTTTTTTAGTAAAATATAATTAAATGTCTGTTTTTTTTATTTTAAATAATTTGTTTTATAAAAAATAATTAATCAAATATAAAAAAATATAAAAAATTTAAATTAATATAAAAAATAAAAAAATAATTAGTATGGCTTTTTTTTAGTAAAATATAATTAAATGTCTGTTTTTTATTTTAAATAATTTGTTTTATAAAAAATAATTAATGAAATATAAAAAATAAAAAAGTAATTAGTATGGCTTTTTTAGTAAAATATAATTAAATGTCTGTTTTTTATTTTAAATTATTTGTTTAATAGAAAATAATTAATCATATAGGTTATAAAATTAATATAAAAAATACAAAATTATTAAATTAATATAAAAAAAATAGAAAATAATTGGTATGGCTTTTTTAGTAAAATATAATTAAATGTGTTTTTTTTATTTTAAATAATTTATTTTACAAAAATAATCAAATAGGTGGTATGGCTTATTTTAGTAAAATATGTCTGTTTTTATATTTTAAATAATTTGTTTTATAAAGATAATCAATCAAATAGGTGGCTTTTTTCTTTTAGTAATTCAGTAGACTGTGTTGAAATAATAGTATTATTTACAAAACATTTGGAGGGGAGGCTTTATTAATTATTTTGTACTTTCATCTAACAATTTGATAAATAGATTAATGCATTTGTGAAGCTGAAACAATAATCAAAAGTCATACGACAAAGGAAGTTTAATAACAGGGACTATGCCTAAGCCAATATCATTTGCTGCTGACTTACTTCTAAACCGAATCAGTAAATATTTACTAACCTGAAAATTGCTCGACCATTTCTCTGTCAGCAAGAATTATTTCTCGGCCATAGAATTTTTCCTACAAGAAAATAAATGAAAACTTATATGATCCAATAAATACTTCAAAGTAAATGATATGTAAAACAATAAATAATAACTTTTTGGGGTGTTTGTGCATCTATGTTACCATGCTATTTTTTTTTTTTTTTAGTATTTTCAAGTTAGATTCAGTTTTTATGAGACTTGTTTATTAAATTTTAAAGTGAACGGACAGAATAGTTACAAAAAACCCTTCCCTCTCCATGTTAAGAATGGGTTTCTAAATAATAGTGTTATTATTTCAGCGTGATAACATAACAAGTACCCAAACAGTATAGATTTAGGCAATGTTTTTCTATTGCAGATATTTTAACAGTCATTTCTAAATGCATACATAATGATTGATAGGGATGGTTCCCTGGACTGGCTCAAAAGAGGATCCCTCCATTACGACCAAGAGAGGTTGATATTGGCTGCACAAGACCAGGGCCTCATGACAAACGCCTTCAAAAAGATGTGTAGTCTAAGCAACAATAATAAATGCAGGTTCTGTAGCACTGAGGTTGAGAGTGTGGGCCACCTGATTTCTGGTTGCGAAGTCCTACTTGAAGACGGTTATTATACAGATCGCCATAACGGAGTTTGCAAATACCTTCACTGGAAGATATGTAAGAAACTCAACATTCAGTGTAGTAAAAAATCCTGGGAACATACACCCGAAGGAACAGTTGGGAATGACAACTACACTATTCACTATGACTACATAATCCCTACTGCTACATATCTAGAAAACGCAGCTGTTAAACCAGATATAGTGATTTGGGACAGAGCAAACAAAAAAGCGACCGTAATAGAGGTCAGTGTACCCAATGATACAGGGCTTAACAGAGTTGAGAGGGAAAAGATAACAAAGTATCAAGGACTTATGTATGATATGAAACGAAATTGGAAATTAAAAGACGTTTCAATTATACCAGTCATCATAGGAGCAACTGGGCTTATGAAAAAGAACTTTAAAAAGTACATAGCAAGCATACCCGGTGAACCAAGTGCAAGTGAAATACAAACGATTGCACTGAAAGGGACGGCTAGAATCCTGAAAAGATCTCTTGGTTGGACTCACTAAAATAGGGGTAAATGTCAGACATCTAGTTGGATGTCCCATCCCCTAGAAGAAAAAGTTTAAGAAAAATGAAAAAAAAAAAAATGCACTGGATAGGACTTGAGCTGTCCAAGGCCTTTGACAGTCTGGCACGAAGGGCTACTCATAAAAATTAAATTGTACAGTATAACTGGATGAATAATAAATATAATTAGATCCTTCTTAGACAATAGAACCATCCAGGTTGTTATTGATAGCCATACATCCAAACAGCATAACATTAATATCTCATTCAATGGAGATAATGTTGGTTTTTACAGCTTTTTTCTGCGGGAAGGTGTAGTCGTCCTCTCACCTTAAATGGGCACCTATCTGACTACAGGACATGCAACACATTGTCAGCATCTTATAACGAGGCTCCATTAAAATCATAAGCAACAATGAAAGCTGAATCATCTTAATAGCAAAAGCGATAACATAAGATTTCAGTAAGTAAAAAACATTAGCATCAATATTTGCCTGCACATCACTTCTCTTGAAAGGAATTATAATTGTTATATAGTTGGCCGTGTAGAAGAGAGAATTATCTGTTATTTGTCTATCTATCTATCTATCTATCTATCTATCTAAATCTGGTGAAGTAAACGAGAGGTGAAGCTATGTTTTGATAAGGTTATCAAAACATATTAAAACATGTCAAACTGTGAACTGATCAAGTTTGCACTGGAAGTTGACATGTTGTTTGTCACATGTTCCAGTTTGCTGGAGCAAAGTGTTGAGTTGAATTCTAGATGTCAAATATCTGGTACCTGGTGCAGCATTCACCCTGAATTGGTTGAACTGCTTTCCTCCAAAGAAGGAAGTTTTTAGGGAATATTAAATTCTCAAGTGGTCACTAGTTTAATGTATATCTCATTCAATGGAAATAGCGATGTTGGTTTTTACAGTTTTTCTGCGGGAAGGTGTAGTCGTCCTCTCACCTTAAATGACTTCAGAACATGTAACACATTATCAGCATCTTATAACGAGGCTCCATTAAAATGAATTCCATTGAAAGGAATTACAACCACAAAAGCTCATAACATCATTACAGAATCTATGACTATGGACAAATTTATCTTTAGTTGACCTTTGACAACTAAATATTTTTGTTTACTAGCCAAACCTACATGATTTTTAGAATATGACATCTTCGTTCTGTGTCGAGTATGTACATCATAAAGATTTTTATGTATATTTTTGAATAAGTATAATTCTAAATATACAACAAATTTTATGTTGATACTTGATGGTATAAACATTCTGTTATCTTCAGATGTTTTTTAAAACAGCCTCTCGTTAAAAAAGAGTATATTGTTCTATTAAACGTTTATCGTTTAAATAATTTGACTTTGTTCATTTTATTAAAAAAAGAAAAAGCTGAAAAGATATTTTTCACTCAGTAGTGAGCTTTGGAAGATTGTCAGTGAGAGAAATACAATCGCCAAAAGATAAGCGTTTCATTATTTCAAGTCGACACTTTGAAAAATCACTCGCAAATGCGACTGTTTCACTTGCAATGTAAAGCCCTGCATGATATCATTTTCAGTTTTAGCATGATCATGGTTTATATGGAAAAAGTACCTGGAAATAAATGGCGCTGTTACAACTGAAAAAAAGGTTTATATGGAAAAAGTACCTGGAAATAAATGGCGCTGTTACAACTGAAAAAAAGGTTTATATGGAAAAAGTACCTGGAAATAAATGGCGCTGTTACAACTGAAAAAAAGGTTTATATGAAAAAAGTACCTGGAAATAAATGGCGCTGTTACAACTGAAAAAAAGTGAGTCGAGTTATTACTTGTCTTCTGTTCCTCTACAACGTGTTGGGTCCCGTATGTGTAAAACGTGCACTATGCTATGAAGCAAAAAATTTTTCCTATTGAGGAGATGCATGCAAGAACTCATTTATAAGTATTTGATTTTTATAGTTATGAAAGACCTTAATCATCTATAATCTTTTCCGTTTCTTGTTGGGAAACAAGAGAAAAGAGAGGTGAGCAAAATATTTCCGTTACCCATCAGTCGTTCTCCATCAAACGATTTAATTTCTTAGTAGCGCTTGTTAGTTACAACTGGGACTACATGTAGGATTTGGCCCTTTACATTTTTTTTCAAGAAGAAATTTATTTCAATGGTTGGGTGCTAATTCTGATTGGCACGTATGACAGCAATTAAAAGTAAAGAAAATACAGGAAAGTCTGTATGATGTATTCATTACAGAACGAAGATGTCATATTCTAAAAATTATGCAAATCGATCAAGCAGTTTTGTTTTTTTTTAACTAAGAAAATCAATATTTATAAATTTTTTGCAATTTTACTACTGAACTGCATTGAACATAAGGCTTATTTTTTACCTTTCAACTTTGATTTGAATTGTCCCCACTTTTTTATTTCATCAAATTTCATGATGGCAAATGAAAACATTACAACTCGCTTAGTTGTAAAATTAGATTTTTTTGATAAAAAAAACTATTAGATTGGCACAAAAGTTCTTGTAGAATTTTTAATTTTGATTTCAAATGATGTATTTTCAAATAAGTTTTCGTTATAATGTATACTATAATGTTTACTTTATATATCATTTTTCGCTATCTAATTGTTTAAATTACACTTGTTTTAAAACAATTATGTCTTCTTTTCAAACAGCTTGCGATATCAACGAAGCGTTTGGCCTAGGAACCACTACTGAATGCACAGCACAATGGTGGTTTAAGAAGTTTCGTGGTGGCAACAAGAGTCCTGAAGATGATGAGCATAGTGGTCAACCATCGGATGTTGACAATAACCAATTAAGAGCCTTAGTCGAAGCCAATCCACACACAACCATTTGAGAACACACAACCACTTGAGAAAGATTGGAAAGACAAAAAAACTTGATAAATGGGTGCTTCACGAATTGAATGACAATCAAAAGAAACGCCGTTATAAAGTGTCATCTTCCCTTCTTTTAGGCAACAAGAACGACCCGTTTTTTGATCAGGTTGTGACTTGTGACGAAAAGTAGGTTCTTTACAACAACCGGTGATGCTCAGCTCAGTGGTAAGACGCCAATGAAGCATCACGACACTTCCCGAAGTCAGAATTGCACCAGAAAAAGGTCATGCTGAGCGTTTGATGGTTTGCAACCAATCGCATCTGTTACAGTTTTTTTAATGCAGACGAAACCATTACAGTGGCAAAATTCTGTCAACAAATGGATGAAATACATACGAAACTTCAACAACACCCAGTATTAGTCAACAGGAAAGGCCCAATTCTCTTCCATGACAATGCCCGACCTCGCGTTATTAACCGACCCTAATTGGGCTACAAAACACTGCCTCATCCACCATACTCTCCAGACCTCTCACCTACCGACTACCACTTTTTCAAGCATCTTGATAACTTTCTGCATGAGAAATGCTTCAAAAACCTAAAGGATATCAAAACCGCCTTCAGTGATTTTATCGTCACCAGAACGCAAGATTTTTTTACATTACTGGCATAAATACATTTGTTTTGCATTGGCAAAAGTGTGTTGATTCTGATGGTGCTTATTTTAATCAATAAATTTTTGTTTGAGTCAAGATATATTCATCTGAATTTAAAAATTAAAAACTTCAAGAACTTTCTTGTCAACCTTATACTTGATCAAATTTTGTGATTAAATATGCGTGCGCTTACGCGTACAACATTAGCCACGATGCATAACATAAAGGATTACATTGCTTAATATCCGGAAAACTACTTATTTGCGGAAAACTTTAAATTCGATATTCGTTTTTAGCACACCTGAACACCCCTAGAAAAGAGGTTTTTAAAGTAGGTTTTCTACCAGGCCAAAATTACCCATTTAAAAAAAACAAAAACTTCTTTATTTATTTATTCTTTCCTTCCAGAAAAAAAAAATTGTTTTATTTTATTTATTTATTATTTTCCTTTGCTTTTCCGGTTATTTTTGATAACAATAAAAAAAAAAAAAAAAAGATTAGCTATGCATTATCTTGTAATTTCATTATGCCGTTCCCACTCCCACCCCGTTTCTGCACGCTGCATAAAAAAATATAGCTTGTCACGTTACATTGCGACATGAAACATGTGGAAAAGTATGTTTGCAATATCGTAAAAACTAGTTGCCGACCTCAATTTTAAGTGCGATATTCGTTTTCAGCACACATGAAAACCCGAGAAAACAAGTTATTGAAGGTAGGTTGTGTGTTGGTCTACTAGGCCACATTTATCAAAAATTAATACCAAAAAGATTTAAATTAAATTTTTCGTTATTTTATGTTTCTAATGTAATTTCCCTGCCCACCCAATTGTTAGATGAAAGTACAGAATAATTTTCTCCTCCCTCCACTCTCCCCTCAATATTTGAATTCGTTACGTTTTGCCGCCCCTCTCCTCCCCAAATCACCAAACTTGAAAAAATGCTAGTGATGGCATGTCTCGTTGAACACTAGGTGGCCAAAAAGTGGGTGCTCATTTTACGCTAAATTTATATAGAAAAGTGATTCCCCACTAAAATGTTGAATTTTTATTTGAAATTTTTTTTTTGTTCATATTAGTATACGTTTAAACGTATTACCCCCCCCCCCTGTAGATCTTCATTTATTTTAGGGGTTAAAAAACGCTGGGTCACATCGTAAAAATTTACCAAAAATATTAAAAAAAAAAAAAAGTTTATAAACATTTTATTATAATTTTGTTATAAAGTTCAAATAGAGTAGAGTTGAATAAAACTTCTATTTTTATATTTGCATTAAAAAAAAAAAAAAAAAGATACATTATATACAGTTTTGATCATCCCTACCTAAAAATTGGTCTGATGTCACTTCCGCCGAATGACTTTGCAAACAAAGAAGTGCGATGCTTAACTAAAGCCTAATAAATTGTATACGTTTTCAGAGTCCTAAATTCTCTTTTCATTTTATGCTTATTTTCTTATTGAAATCTATTCATCTTCCATGCAATAGCAACATAAACGCCAAGATTTGTTTACGAAACCAATAGAAAAAAAAAAGAACACGTGTTCGTCGGGAGCGCTTGCGCTTGTTGACTAACACGGTGTTAACGAAGTAGTAAATGTTTTTAAATTGATCCTATTTACTTTGCCTCCCCACGAGGGCAGAGTTAGACACCAAGGTCGTATTTAAACGTGGAAAAAGGAACAAAAATTAAAATTGTCTCAGTCGTGAAGGATCTCTCCATTAACCGAGAACAAACAATTGCAGTGTAGCATCAGAACAGATACTACACTTTGATCTTGGCGGTTAAAATAAATAAAGAAAACGGCGGAGCTGAACGAGAATCATCTCCCCCCCCCCCTATAATTTTATAGTAGGCTTTAGTACGTATAGTTTTCGAAAGTCGTTCTTAATATGGGGAGGTTGGGAGTGTTTATACTAAGCCGGGTTAAGTCGTAAAAAAAAAAAAAAAAAAAAAATACCAACTTCAAAACACCGATTAAAATTATAAGGGGAGGGGATGATTCTCGTTCAGGTCCGCCAGCAAAACATTTTGTTTTTTAAATTATTTCCGAAAGAAGAAAAAAAAATCATAAAGAAAACAAAAGAGACATTTTCGTCATAAAATTGATCGAAAAGATAAAAATGATGAAAAATTACAAGAGAGCAACAAATTAATATATATTCTTTCGACACGAAAAATTAAATGAATAAAATGTACAACAGTATCTCTCTTTATTATTTATATAAAATCAAAACTAATCGTGGTCATCGTACGCACCAATTCGTCTTTTCCAACTGTCAAGATAGATGTGTAAGCTTCCAAATAAACACGTTTGGCACCCTTGACAACTTCTAAACCTTTAACAGTTATATCCTTGGCATCACCAAGTCCAAGACCGACCAAGTAGAACATTATTAAAATATGTTTTGCTGTTGAGTAGAAATTAATTCACGTTCAGCGCAATATCACTATATTCAAATCTAGTAAATGTAAACACGTGGTCAAGGGAGATCACTCTCCAGACAAAGGTGTATTTCTGGCACAGAGTTGCCAGATTGGCCTTTTAAAGGCCAAATTTTGCGAATTTGGCCTTTTTTCAAAAAAGTAGTTTAGTCTTCAATATTGTATTTGGTCTTGGCTTTAGCTTCAATTTTGCTTTTTTCTAATTATTTTAAAAATATTTATTTGTTAGTAATTATTAAAGATAACTTAATGATTAATTTTTTTAAAAAGTTTGGTCTCCAAAGTTCTAATTATGTTATTAACTTGTAAAGATATGCCATAAAAGACATTATTGTCAAAGAAGATTGAATTTTTTGTTTCAAAGTAACAAATAATTGAAAATTAACTATAAATTACACCTATTAAGTGTAATTATTCCAAAGTTAATTCCTAATTAAATATTTGTGAATAACTTTTCAATCTATCGATCCGGTAAATATCTCACTGCTGATGCTAGTCTCTATCTATATAAGAGCCAGGTATGTCCAAGGATGGAATACTGTTGCCACATCTGGGCAGGAGCTGCTAGAAAGGACTTGTCCTGCCTTGATAGAGTTCAAAATAGACTTCGTAGCCTCGTAGGTGATGTCCTTTTCTCCTCCTTGCAACCTCTATCTCACAGAAGAGATGTTGCGAGTTTGTCTCTGATGTATCGTTATTTTCATGGAAAGTGTTCGACTGAGCTTCAATCTATGGTCCCCCCTCGCCAAACTTTCACAAGAAAGACTCGTCTAGCTGTAAACACTATCAATAATTCCCCCCACTCTTTATCTGTGCCTAAACCTAAATGTAGATTCCATGAACAAAGCTTCTGTGCACGCCTGTGGAATTGTCTTCCGTTTTCCTGCTTTCCGGCTGACTACAATATGGTTGTGTTCAAGTCTAACGTAAATAAGTTCTTGATGAGCCGTTCCATATAAGTTATCAAATTTACCAAATTTTCATTACTAATGATTACTATATTGTCCAATTTCTACTGTACACTCTTTAACCCTTATCCTTGAGTGACCTCTTGGCCTTGATAATGTGGTGATGCCTATGTAAAAAAAAAAAAAAAAATTGAGATTGTCTCGTTTTGATTTCAAATATTCTCATAAAATTTAATCCACATGGTGCTTATCTAAAATGTCAGTCTTTTTTATTTGCAGCAAAAATTGACAATAAATTGACAATAACAACAAAGCCAAAATTGTTTAGGGGATTGAGAACGGGTTGATAATCATAACATATTTTGTCTTACAATTTTTCTAAGCTTACTTTAAACTAATTGATTAACTGAATACCGCATTCACTCTATGGGCCTAATCCTACTTACATATGTTAAAAATTAATGTTATATTAAAAAAAATGACATATAAGATAGAGAGGGACAAATTAAAATCAAAAAGAAACAAATCAAATGAGATAAGGGACAGGTTAGTAAAGCCCTCCAACAACATTCTAAGTGTAGTCTGCTCATTATTTTCAAGGTTGTTTTAAAAAACTGAAAACAAGCAGATCAATCTCTAAATTGGAGTGAGAACTAGTGAAAGATAAAACAAAAATAGGGATGGAGAATAAGCAATGGTTGTGATCCTCAAAATAAAGTTTTTTTTCTTAATAAAGTACTTGAACTTACATATCCAGTTTTCGTACTTAAGTGCTGTGAATGTTCTGACGTCATTACTCAGCTAGACTTGTATGTAGTGGTGTTAGGCAAAGCCTAAAATAAAAATACTAAGTTTTTCCTTTCACTGAAAAAATAAGCCATTACTATTTGGAAGATAAACAAGTTCCTTGCATCAGATTTTAATCATAAAGCATCCAATATCTCCTACATTGCCATTTAATCTGTAAGTTGTTAAATAAATCCTTAAATAAATCAATATAGTTTTGTAAATGTACAAAATGTACTTAGAGGTGGTGTATATTACATGCATAGATTATTCTAAATATTTTTTCTCAAATATTTTCCTCATGGTTCTTTTCTTCTAAAACAAAGTTGATTTGAATTAATTTGTCGATTTGTAGCAATTTATTATAAACTGCTGTTTGAATTTTATTCATAAATAATTGAAAATAGTCGACGATTGTTATGTGAAATAGGAAAAGGGTGTAGGAAGCAAATAGTAAACAACGCCCTCTCCCATGTCAAGAATGAGTTTTTTCATAATATTACTATTCAGAAAGCCATTCTTATTATGGAAAGGAAGGCTGTTTTAAAACTATTCTGTGCTTTCCCTCTATCAAAGTATGTTGATATTTTTTATGCTAATTATAAAAATTTGGTCCGTTATTAGATGAAAATATTTATTTGCACAAAATATAAAATTACATGATGAACAAATTAGACACACGGCCATCCAAAAGTGTAGGGATAATGGGTGTCATTGGTCATCCTTGGTCTCAAATACTTAAAATTGTCTATTTTACTCTTAACTAGAAATAACTCACTTACCACAATACCACATTCACTTCAGGGGTTTTCCTACTTAAGATAAACCCACATTTGAAAAAGATTTATTGAATTACTAGCTGACCGCTCGGCGTTGCCTGGTCATACAATACACTTAAACATGATATTTTAATTTATGCACATTGCGTATGTATTATTATAGACTATCCTACTTCTAAAACTAGAAATATCTCAGTCACCACAATACCACATTCATTTCAGGGGTTTTCCTATTTAAGATAAATCCAAATTTGAAAATATTTTATTGAATTATTTACAGTAATGATATTTCATTGGCGAGGGAATCGGGAATAACAAAAAGCAACAAAAATTGGTTAGTAAGTCCCCCCCCCAAAAAAAAACCTTTTCTAAATAATAAATCATCCATTGTTTTTCAGTTTGCCTTAAACAAGCAGGTCAATCTCTAAGTGGGAGTGGGATCTAAGAAAGAGGTGGAGGAGTTGAGGAGTGGGTAGAGTCCTTCCAAGATGAGGTCACATTGAAGATAAAGGCTAAGGATAAAAAAGAAATAAAATTGGGAAGTGGGAATCTTGGAGTTTTTTTTATTACCAGGAAGAGGGGGAACTTATTAACTCGACTAGTTAAGAGTCTAGAAGCTTAAAAAACTTACCCAAAGGGCTGGGGTCCGGAAGGACCCTGAACTGTGTGCGCCATGCTTAGACAGGAAACACGTACTTGTAATTGTCTTCTCTTCTTCCACAAAAGCTTGCCACTCTTATCCACCGTCTTTTAAACTCCAAGAAATGTAATCTTTTCCTATCACATCTGATCTTGACCTTCAGCTGGTGCTTGAAGAACGCGATCAGGTCCGGATCAGCAAAAGAGTCAATTCCTTGGTCCAATCTCAGGCGCCACGTCCATAACACCATCTATACTACAGCTAAGATTGCGAGAAACGCCACCCTTTTCTTCCTGTCCCACGGCAGGTTGACGTTGTTGATATTGTAAGAAAGTTTAGCGGGTGAGGATGCTTGGGATCGATAAACAAGATACATATTATTATTATTATTATTATTATTATTATTATTATTATTATTGTAACAATAACGGCATATTTATAGATTAACACTTTAAACTAAATACCCTCACCTCAAAAGAAAATCTAGATTCTAATTTTTAGGTGATCACATGTAAACACTTTGAAAACTTTGGCAGAAAGAAAGAAATTATTTCAGAATTTAGAGTTGGAGATCAGTTTTGTACATAAATCTAACATCAAAGGATCATTATTCCGGCTCATTCGAACCAATTAGGGGTTTTTACTAATTTTTTAATATTAACTACAAGCCTGTCTGACAAGGTCGTAAAACCATGTATAATCACTTTTTAAAAAACAATAGCCACCCTCCAAAATACACAGAATTTATCTTCTATAGAAAAAATATTTGGTTAACTGCTCTAATGGCTCGGAAGTAGGAGCTCATTTTACATTAAATGTATGTGTGGAACTGATCTTCAGTGTAGACAATGCATCAAAAGGCAAACGTCATTCCGACTGACGCAGAAATGGCTCTGCGCAACTGAACTCAAATCGAGGCCCGTATTCATTTGCATACGTGCAAACCTTATTTGGTATAAAAGACAGTGAATTTTCTTATGTTAGTAGTATGTTTTTTTAACAGCCAGAGAGCATGTCGTATGTCATTCGTTTCAGAAGAAGGAGAGGAGGAAGAAGTAAGAGACAACCAAACAAAAAACGCAAACACATTCCCCTCCATATTCTCAAAGAAATAGTTTTATATTTCAATTCTTTATAATAACCAAATGTTTATCAGTATTTCTTTTTGTTTTTTTAATTTCATTTTTAAACATTTTTCCAGTGTTTTTTTGTAAATACCGCATTCTTATGTAATTATCAGTGCTTTTGTTTTGTTTTTTCGACAATTTGCAATTATAAATTTATAATAAGAAAATATTATTATATCTTTGCACCCCATACTAATTCACCGAAAAAAGAAAAAAAATATGATTCTCTAATTTTTAAGCAATTACATATAAACAACCTTAAAAATTCGGTGGTAAAAATAAAATAAAACAACAAAAAATCATATATATTATTATTTAATTGGAATTCATTGTTGAGATGAGTATTATTTATTAATTGCAGACTATCATCCTCATCGTTTTTAGTTGTTGTTTCACAACGTTTCGGCCAACTATTCCTCTGGCCTTCTTCAGGTGGAAACCGGGGCAGAATAGAAACTCCGAATCTCCCAACTACATTCTCAGCAATTACTGCCTTCCATAGTTGTTGTCTCTTAAATAACATATATACCATTCGGTACAAACCCGACCATAGAAGATCATATAATGAATAAACATGGATTTATAAAACCCAAAAATCCAACCTTGATCGCCCCTCAGTTGATAGAGACGTTGAATCTCTACAGTTCCAGGTGAGAATTTTCTGAAGATAGCGGTTTCAATCCTACCCAAAGCCAGCCAGAGGCTTACTTGGCCAAAAACGTGGTGAGACGACAACAATTATGGAAGGCAGTAATTGTTGAGGTTGCAGTTAGGAGATTCGGAATTCCTATCACATTGCGCTTACCACCTCACGAAGACCAGAGGAATAGTTGGCCGAAATATCATGAAACAACAACTAAGAAAGATGAGGATAATAATCCACAATAAATAAATTAATAAACAAAAATCAGTTGTGCATAAAATTATCTTGCATTTGGACCAGACAGTGTTTTAATAACACGTAACCAAGTGTTCGACTGAGCTTCAATCTATGGTCCCCCCTCGCCAAACTTTCACAAGAAAGACTCGTCTAGCTGTAAACACTATCAATAATTCCCCCCACTTTTTATCTGTGCCTAAACCTAAACGTAGATTCCATGAACAAAGCTTTTTTATTAGAACTGCACGCCTGTGGAATTGTCTTCCGTTTTCCTGCTTTCCGGCTGACTACAATATGGTTGTCTTCAAGTCTAACGTAAATAAGTTCTTGATGAGCCGTTCCATATAAGTTATCAAATTTACCAAATTTTCATTACTAATTATTATTATATTGTCGAATTTCTACTGTACACTCTTTAACCCTTATCCTTGAGTGGCCTCTTGGCCTTGATAATGTGTTGATACCTATGAAAAAAAAAAAAAAAGAAAAAGTCGAATGTGAACAAGTTCTAATTGAATCGTCCCCCTAAGTAATCCAAGTTACAAAATTCCCACTGTTTACTATGCTAAAATCACAATGACTAATGTATACCTATTAACCCTTATCCTCGAGTGGCCTCTGGGCCCTGATAAGTGGTGACACCCATGTAAAAAAAAAAAAAAAAAAAAAAAAACAATTTTGTTTGTTATAAATTTCGGTCATGTTCCTGATCAAACTTTAGTATAAAATATGTCATTGTTAGGTCATAAAAACATGTCTCCTTCCTATTACTGACCTTAAGTTTAGATGGTAATATGGAAAATTTACCAGTCATACTTAGGATTGGTGGTCAAAATTTAGTTGACCTAATTTAGCTAATCTCCTTAAAAATTTAGAATGGCCGGAAATTCAATTAACAAGTGCAACTAACCATCTCCCCACTTTAAATTCTAAAATAATTGTTTGTTTGTTTTTTTCAGTGTGTATATGCATAATCTCCTAAAAAAATGTATCTCGCGCTTTTGTAGAGTATTTTTAACTGCTTTTTAATTTGACAAAGTTCTAAATTATTCCCCTTTATGCAAGAATTTGATAAACTTATTGCGATTTTTTTCATCTATGTTTTTAACTTGTGCCAAAACTGAATAGTACAATAAAGCGTTAATTCAGAGACCAGACAACGAACAAAATCAGAGCGGTGTCAACAAAATAAAAAGTAAAACTTGTTCCAGCATTGTAAATCTTATAATATAAACGATGAACTCTCTAAGAGGCTCATATTGAAGTTTAAAAACATAGGTACAAAAAGAAATGTGAACATTTCAAAAGATCTGATACAAAGAACTGTAATAAGAATATTAACTTTGTTTACCATAATTTACCATTAAAAAAAAACAACATTAAACTTTGAGGGTCTATATTAAATTTGGAAATGAGATTCATAACCTGCGATCCTATGGCCCTTAGTCTTATGTTATAAATAAAGAATCTTCTAATAAATAAATAAATCGTATTTACTTCATTTTTTTTTTTTTTTTTGTCAAGAAAAAAAATGTAAAAGAATCGTTTTTCTATAATTTTTCCAATTCTGATACCACAAAAATTTCTGATTTTTCTGATTCCTGATTCTGATTAATTACCCCAACTCTAATATGAACACTCTGAAAAAGTTACGCAAAAAAAAAAAAAATGCAATTTTTTTTTTTTTTTTTTTTTACACAGTGATCACCACTTATCAAGGCCCGGAAGCCACTCAGGGATAAGGGTTATTGCAAGTACATTACGTTAGTGAGGAGATTTGCTGAAATGTTTACTTAAGGGGGCGGTTCATTAGGAATTTGTTAAGATTGGACTTGAAGACATCCAAGTTGTAGTCCGGAGGGAAGCAGGCAGACGGAACAGAGTTCCACAGGCGTGCAGTTCTAAGAAAGAAGCTTTGTTCATGGAATCTGCGTTTTGATTTAGGCACAGATATAGAGTGGGGGATATTTTTCACAGTGGATTCAGCTAGACGGGTGTTTTTCGTGAAAGATTGGCGTGGGGGGACCAGAGATTGGAGTTCAGACGAGCATCTGCCATGGAAATAACGATAAAACAAGGACAGGCTCGCAACGTCTCTTCTGTGGGAGAGAGGTTGCAGGGTAGAGAAAAGGGCATCCCCCACTAAGCCACAAAGTCTATTTTGTACTCTGTCAAGGCAGGATAGGCTGTTTTTAGCAGCTCCTGCCCAGATATGGCAACAGTATTCCATCCTTGGACGTACTTGGCTTTCATATAGATAGAGAATTGCATCAGTAGTGAGATATCTTCTGGAGCGGTAGAAGGATCCCACCATCTTTCCAGCGACCTTGGCAACAGACTGGATGTACGTGTTCCATTTCAGATCAGGAATAAAGGTCAAACCCAGAAGCTTGTCAAAACACGGGGCCTCACCCAGACGAGAGCCATCCATCACAATTGATGCCAGATGGGGATCAGAGCGTTGATGATGTAAGGATAGCAGTTTGGTTTTGGATGCATTAAAGGTAACCAGCCACAACTTCCCCCACTGAACCATGCGCTCGAGATCAGAGGAGAGAGAATCAGAGAGAACTTTGTCATTTACAGCCTTTGATGTGTTGCCGTAGATGGTCTTGTCATCAGCATAGATGTCAACGAATGATTTAAGTATGTGTTTAGGGAGGTCATTGATGTAGATCAGGAAGAGAGTTGGGCCCAGGGTTGACCCCTGAGGGACTCCAGCATTTATATTGCAGGCCTCCGATTTTTGCCCATCTACCACTACTCTTATGAGCCTATCAGAGAGAAATGATTTAATGATTGAGAAAACATTTCCAGTTATACCGTAGCTGGAAATCTTGTGAAGTAGACCCTTATGCCATACCTTGTCGAAGGCCTTTGATATGTCGAGAGCAATTGCCCTAGAAAGGAAGCCTTTGTCAAGAGATTCACTAATCCTGTGGGATATAACCGTCAGCACATCTGCGGTAGATCTTGCAGAGCGGAAACCATATTGTGTGTCACTAAGAAGGTTATTCCTGCTGAGGTGGTTGACTATTTCTCTATTTAATATGGATTCCAGCAACTTACTCATAACACACAGGAGACTTATTGGTCTGTATTGAGAGGGAGATGACTTATCACCTGAATTCTTAAATACAGGGCAAACTGATGAGGTCTTCCAGGGAGTCGGAAAGCACTTCTCCTTAAGGCAGCGCTTAAATAGTTTCGTAAGTATGGGAGCAAGTTCTGGTTGAAGCTTTTTTAACACTATAATTGGGATGCCATCAGGGCCAGTTGCTTTACTGGAATCTAGGTTCTTTATTAGCTTGGCGACCTCATGCACGGATATTTGTATGTTACCTAGCTTGTTCTGTGTTATAGGAGGAAATATGGGGAGTTGATGGCCTTCGTCGCATAGGGTAGAATTAGCTGCAAAGTTCTTTGCAAATAGTTTGGCCTTGTCTGACGCTGACGAGATGACCTCTGGTCCATTGATAATGGTTGGGATAGAACGCACACTTCTGTTCAGGATCCTATTTGTTATTTGCCAAAACTGGTGGGAACCAAGCCGCTGATCAGCTACCTTGGATTTAACAGACTGGGCATATAGCGCTCTTGCATTTTTTATTACTGTTTTACAGTGGTTGCTGGCAGACCTAAAAGCAGCTTTAGTCTCAGTGCATCTATTACGTTGGTAGCTATGGAAAAAGTGATTTCTGTGCGCGATAGCAGCAGCACATTCTGGGGAGAACCATGGCTGGCTGTTAGGTTTTTGTTGGAATTTTTTAGATGGTATGAATTGGTCTATGCCTGCAATTAACCATTCGGTCAGATCTGATACTATAGAGGAAACATCCTTTTTAAACATGGAGTGCAGAGGTAAATCAGATATGAATGTACGGAAGCTATCCCAGTCGGCCATAGAGTATCGATTATTATTTTAGAATTTAGATTGAGGGATCAGTTTCGCATATAAGTTTAATGTAACATAATCGATTACTACGATACTGATGATTGCAACGTCTTGTCAGACGAGTGCCACTCCCTCAGACATTTAAAATCCATGAGCCCAAATACCTGAGGGAGTATCTATACAAAGATGATGTTACAGAGTCTTAGCTTTGTACGACAGCTAAGTCTCTCTCTCGGTTCAAAATGTTGAGATCCAGCAACAAGCAAGAGCAAGATAGCCAGCAACAAATTAAACTGCATTAATGCGGGTACTGGTCTTCCGCTTTATGGTTTTTTAAATCAGAGATTTGCTTCTCCTAGAAAAGTTGCCTTCACCAGGGCTTATGGGAGCCCTCTCCACCCCAATACACATATACACACACACACAAATATACACGGTGCTAGTTGGCCGTTGACCAAGAAAAAGAGTTCATTCGCCCTTTGGAAGGTCTTGTTTTTAATCCTTCATGGAGACTAGTCGCCCTCCTCACCAAACAAGTCTGGTGGGGGAACCAGTTTAGTCACCGGTGACCCGACCATGAGGCATACTACGATACTATCCCATTTATTACTGTACACACAATAACCCTTATCCCTGAGTGGCTTTCGGGCCTTAATAAGTGGTGACCACCATGTAAAAAAAAAAAAACATGATCTCTCACTTTCCGGCCATATAACGTTTGAATAACATCTAATCATTCTAGTCCTAAGATGCAAGGTATTTGAAGGGCGAGGGACACCTGAACTTAAGGTTAATGATAAATTAAGAGAGGGATTTGTTGCCACCTAGACTTAAAGTTTGTGGTAAGGCTAATGGAGGTTTTGTTTTTACCCCACCCTAAAACACACACATACACAATTTATCTTATTTAGCTAAAATAAATCAGGTCATATACTCTCCACATGCTATTTGGATAGACGATCGGCCCAAATTGGGTGATAAATTTACGTTAGATTTATATGCAAAACTAAATTCTGAAGTATTTTTCTAACACCTAAAAAGAAGAATCTTATTTTGGGGAAGTGGGCTTTAGCTGATAGTATTCATCCACAAATTTATAACATTTTCAAATATTCTTTTAAACTCCTCTGGTATACTTTTAAAAAATAATATATAAACTGTAGAAAATATTATTAATGCCCCTAGCGCAAATGTATTTATTTAAAAAAAAAAAAAAAAATTAATTCCCCCCAAATGTATGCATAAATTGCCCATGATTTCAATTTCATAGAGAACGTTTTTATTTCATTACTAAGAAAATAATACTTAATTAATTTTGAAAAACAAAAACAAAAAAAAAACACACACAAATATTTGGAAGCTATTATCGTCAATAAAACTATCTTTTTCCTTTATATAGCATTAATAAAGAAATTTGTCCATTTGGACCTTTTTTTTTTTTTTTTGTCTTTTTTGTTTGTAAAAAAAGTATAGTTTCAGGTTTTAATTTGGTCTGTTTTGGCCTTTTTATCTGAAAAATTTGTCTTTAAACACTTATAATAGTTTAGCAACATTGTCCTGGCATTTCGATTGTTTTACACTTTTTTAATGACACTTTTATGATAGTTTTAAAGTTACATGAAAAATTAGTCTGTTGCTTTTATTGTTATTATTGTTCACGTTTGCTTAACTGAGTTAATTGTATATATACTCATCACACTGGAGTCTTTAGTCTTAAAAGTCGTTATTTACTTGCTTCCTCAAGCAAAATTAGAAAAAATATCTGTTTTTAATGTACAAAAAATCCAGCTCCCCAAAAATGGACACTATATTTGAGATAAGAATAAAAACTGCCCCACTGTAGAAGGATTTATTCTCCTCTAATCCAGGGGAGAACAGAAAGTTGCTGTGAAGTCTTGACGAGATAATCAAAGGGGGATAACTCTAAAGGGTTTAAATTTAAATAAAGCGATCGTTTTATTTACTTACTTTCTCATCAGAGTAAAGTTAGAGACACGTTCTGTTTTTAACGTGCATAATCCAACACTTCTAAAAGGGGTACTCTAGGGGGGTGTTTTGCTATACACAGAGGTACGAAAAAGTTGTCAAAAAACAAATATATAACAAATAAATGTTATCAAAGGCAAGATAAGTTACTTTCCCAGCTAACTGGATAAGTTTTGGTATTTGTACAGTTTAATCAAGACATTACAAAATGAAAATATTTTTTTTTATTTTTATTACATTTTCACCCCAAACAAGGCACATTGTCACTTTGTTGTAGGGGGCTACTATCAGGGACATATGCATCAGGGGTACTGTGTAGGGAGTTGGGCAGCAAGATGTCGGTTCACATTGCACTTGAACTTCTGCATGTCAGTACAGTTGGAGAAGCAGGGACCTGGAAGGGAATTCCAAAGTCTAGCTTTTCTGGGGAAGAAACTACTGGAGTAGAAGGCTGTCTTACATCTAGGGATCTCTACTGTGAAGGGGTGGGATTTAGCTGCTTTTCGGGTTTGTTGGGGGTATTTACATCGAGGGGGCACAAGTGTTTGAAGTTTGTCAGAGCATTCACCATTAAAGTACTTGTAGAACAGGCAGAGGGATGCAACATTTTGTCGATAGGACAGGGGTTGAAGTTTAGATGACAGTTTAGGACCTATCAGATTGGCGACTCTCTTTTGAACCTTGTCTAGGAGCGAGAGACTAGTGGCAGATGCACCAGCCCAAATATGACAACAATACTCCATACATGGCCGAATGGTGGCCTTATAGAGGTATAGGATACTTTCGGGCGTTAGTATCTTTCTAGCACGGTAGAGAGAACCTACCTTCTTCGCAGCGTTCTTGGCGATACTCTCAATGTAATTGTTCCAACTCATGTGTTGAGCATTAGGCCGAGGAATTTAAAAGTACTTTCAGATTAAGAGTCATTGGCCATTGCTATTGGTGGTAGAGAAGGTTTCTTGTAATTATTGAAGGAAACGAGTTTAGTCTTGGCAGCACTGAATGTGACCATCCATTTATGTCCCCATTCCACTACAGATCGGAGGTCATCCTCTAATGTTTCTGCCATTTCCTTAGATATGTGTTCAAATATCGAAAAAAGTTTCAATTGTACGTATCCGTTATGGAATGAAGTTCTCCAAAAAAAAAAAATTTCACTTAATTTCATCAAGTAGTTTTTATTTTACGGCAAAAAACAATTTGTTATGATACCAAGCAAAAGGTTCGATTTTTAGGAAGAAAAGCTAGTATTAAAGATGGGGAGAAAGTGTCGGCGCTTTAACTGGAGTTATCTCCCCTTGACGCTTCTAAACTCCAAACAAAAATTAAGAACAAATCCAAGATGCCTGCCTTCAAAGCGCTCTCATAAAAACGTGTTTTTCCGCTTGTAAAAAAAAAAAACTACTTAAATTTAGTGAAATTTATTTTTGGAGATCTTCAATTCAAAACGGATACGTACAATATAATCTTTTTTCGATATTTTCATTTTTTAATGTCTTGATTAAACTGTACAAGTACCTAAGTGTTTAATGTTTTATTCAATGTAAAATGTTTATTCAGTTCAAAAAACGAGTAATTTTGAACACTGCCAGAGAACAAGAAATGATGGCCGCAATGTTTTGGAAGACTTGATAATAACTTTAAAATAAGAAACCCACACAATAAATGTAATGGTAGCATTTATTCAATGCATTTTTTTTGTTGTTATTTTTATTTATTTATTGATTCCACTCTGTTCAATTACAATGAAAAAATATGACTGCCATAAGTATTGTAGGAGGACCCTTGATAATCGCTCCAAAATCAAAAATTAAGCAAAATACTAGTATGAGATTTTGATCACCAGTTTTAGGGATGTTTGTTATTAGTTTTTAAGGATATGTTTACGCCAGTTTTTGGGTTTACTTTAAGGTGATCTGCAATGGCCAGAACAAATCTTCGTCAGGAACATTTTTGTAGCAATCACCGTTTTCAACGCCAACGAGTATCAGAATGCGAATGCACATAACGTTGCGATTTGACCACCCCCACACATGTAACAAAGGAAGTATGTAACGTTTTCGCATGTAGTGATACAGCAAACAGGCTGGAACTTTTGAGGACATCATTATATAAGGATTTGCTGGGAAAATCAAATCCGTTTATTCCAGTTTATTTCCCCAAGACTGGATATCAATGAAACTCCACCACTGGGAGGGGGTTAAAATCCTTCATCTTGAATTTATACATCATGCACATGAACCTTAATTCTCATCATAGAAAATTACCACATCGAACGAGAATTTAATTCTTCTTTTAGACAATGTTATTTTGAACTACTGTTTTCTTATGTGATAAACACACGCACACATTCCGCTTACATGCTTTAATGACTGTTTTTTTTTTTCCTCAGAAAATAATCAAATTAATTTCAAGCCACGTGTGACACTCTGGACACAGAAAAATGAGTAATTTTAAACTCCATGCTATTCTCACGAAATCCTCATTTAGCTACTCCTGTATAATGAATACTCATTACAAGAAAACACTTACGTTGGAACGATTTGAATTACTATTCTTAATAGGTAAATAAACGTTTTTAGTGAGTTATCAAGTGTCGTTATTTTCCGGAGTTATTTCTATATTTTTATTTTATTTATCTGAGAACGTGATCTGGTGACATCTTTCTATTACTCGGCGGTCTCATTAAATTTTTTTTTTTACTTGGTAAATAAAAGATAAAATCTGTCATCTTTAAACGAATATCAATGTCTGTCATTCTTCTTTTGATATTATCATTATCTTTTTGCCTCTGTAGCTACCTTGTAGTTGTACAATCGATTGACGCACCTCTATATCGCCTCCTAACCCACTGCAACAACATTGTCATTCAGTAAACTAAACAAAATAATGAGTTAAGAAGGCATATATTCACAAAAGAGATATTTTATATATGTTTAAATGGAGGGTTTATTGCAATAATAGGAAAAAAACATTGAATGTTCATGAATATTTTAAAAGGCTTTGAAAAGTAAGGGGATTCATTAGCTGAGACATTAAAAGAAGTCCGGATCGATTAATTAAGAGCCATTTCAGGAAAATCGTATTCAAAACTTCTCTGCTCAATTTAATAAATTATAATTCATTTAAAGTTGTTCATAAGAGTTATAAATTTAATAAATTATAATTCATTAAAAGTTGTTCATAAGAGTTAATGTTCATTTGATTTCGTATTATAATTGGAGTTCAGTGAAAAAAAATGTGAAATATTTCAATGATTAAAGTTTATACAGATTTGCAGGCAATAATAAGTCAATGAGTTATGTGTGTGTCTGTATGTTCGTTAATGTTTGTGTGTGTGTGTGTTCGTTAATCTGTGTGTGTGTGTGTGTGTGTGTGTGTGTGTGTGTGTGTGTGTGTGTGTGTGTGTGTGTGTGTGTGTAGAGAGAGAAATGTTGCAGAGATGAGCGCCTACAATGGTGCACCTAGCAACACCGATCGACAGTTTCGGGTCAACTGGGTTCGACTGGTTTATTGAAGAAATATCTGGCTTTTAAAGAGTTTAGGTAGCTCCCAGAAAGACCATTCCAAATAAATTCACACATTTGTTGGAGAAACGTCGAAATTAGTCTATGACCCTGGTAAGAGACTATGTTGATGAATGAAGTCGAATTTTGCCTAATAATTATTGTTTAATTAGTTAGGTTGTGATGCGTTATATTTACTAAACCTTCAAGTTCAAATTTGTCGTATGATGATTATATCACATTGAAAAACTGGTTTCTTTTAAAGCAATTCAATTCAATTTTTTAATTCAATTTATTTGGCATACATGTTTTGTTGCCGTTAAGAAGGGCGCAGGAAGAGAGAAAAAAAAGAAGGAAACAAAGAAGGAGAGATTGGCACTGCCAATTTAGATGGCCAGAAATACAGTTGATCAGCACCTTTGTCTTGGAATGATCCGTTGATGATGCAGCAATAACCTCAAGTGGCAGTGTATTCTAGGATATGCAGATGAAAAATGTGGCTTTGCGTCAGTTTGACCAAAATCTCTGATGAAACAGCTTCAGGTTGCGTCCTCTCAGTCCACGTTTGGTTGCCAGGGTGAAAAAATAAATCACTACAATTATGTAAAGGATGCCATGCAGATTTACAAATTCCACAGAAAGATGTCCGAGTTCAGCAAGATAAATCTGACGAAGGGAAGAGATTACATCAACCGAACCATTATGAAAATAACGCTCAAGATGAGAATAGTAGTCAGAAGAATCCAAATGATACGAATTATCAATCCTCATCTCAAATGTTCAAAAACTCAATATGCTGTTCAGAATTTTGAATTGTCAGCTGTACGTTTTTAAACAGTGAATATCGATGTTACCGGGCAATTACTTATTAGTATACTTATATGACATAAGAATATTCTTTTCATTATTCTGACTCTACAGTATATATTAGTTAATATCTTATATATTTTTAGATAGAGTGATGTGGTTCTCGATTGATTAAATGTGTGGGAGCCTTTTCTAGTCTCACACAAAAACACGCGTTCACATCTAAAGCCATATTACTTGACGTGAGACTAGAAAAGGCTCCCACAATGTGTTTAACTGTGGCGGATATATGCTCAAGAGTCAAAACAATGATAAAAATATTCTCTTGTCATAGGCCTACTTATAACACATGTAACGGATAAGATAAACGTCGTTTATTTGCTGTTGAAAGAATGAACGTTTTAGTTATAACATGTTTTCATGTTCCTGCGTGTGTAACCAATGTTCGTTGTGGGACTGGTGTTGTAGTAAGAATAGGAAATGTGTGTTCATCTCAAGTTCGGGTCACTATCGTTTGTTCGCGCGTGGGAATTGAAGTGAGTGTTGTAGTGGAAATTGAAATGATAGTCCAGCATGTAGACAAAGAAGAGGATATGAGAGTTGACATCAGTTAGTAGTCAGCTACGCGAAGGTGTTCTCAGGGAACAGTAGTAGAGAGAGAGAGAAAGAGTGAGAATGTGTGCTACGGTCTGTTAGCTCGTGCCTCATACATAGTCACAGGGGTGTTGACGCGTGCGAGCGTGCGCCTCCCAAAAGGGAGGCGGCTGGTTAGCCCAACCTCTCTGGTCGAGAGCTGGTCCTAAAAGAAGGAGCCGGTTGTTACTCTCTCTTTTATACTCGTTTCCGGTGGTCAATTGCGCATGTGTATATTTCCTTAGAAAACGGAAGTGACGTCGTCCATGTGTGCGTTCGTGTGCGCATGTGTGAGTACATGTGTATACGTTAGTGTGTGTGTATATACACGTGAATGTGAATGTATGTACGTGAACGTGAATAAATGTACGGTTGTGGACGTGGGCACGTATGTTTGTGTGCGCGTATGTATATGACATAGCTTGAAATATAAATGCGTGTTTTTGTGCGAGACGAGAAAAGGCTTGCGCACACACAAGGAACCAGATATGTACCATAGCCGATATAGATATCTCCTAACATGTATTAATTATTCAA
This sequence comes from Euprymna scolopes, assembly GCF_053919585.1. Lineage (NCBI taxonomy): Eukaryota > Metazoa > Mollusca > Cephalopoda > Sepiida > Sepiolidae > Euprymna > Euprymna scolopes. The sequence goes on along the minus strand of NC_136485.1, from coordinate 156,631,949 downwards.
AACAGTGGATTGGAGTATGACATAATTACATACTCAGTTGTAAGTATTAATATTTAGGTTCAGAGTCTCTGCTTCATATTACTGGTGTATTCAGTTTGACATCAACACAGGCAACTGGTTTTGATCATTTGTTCATGCAAAATGAAAATCAGAAGGAGAAGACAGTATTGGAATTCTGACTGTTTTGTCACATATTCATAATTATCAATTTTTATTTCAATAGAACGCTGTAGAACAGGTCATGTAGAGAAATTTTTATAATAATATTAATTATTTTTAAATAAATGTTTTCAATTATATATGTTGCTGGTGGATATTTAAGGTAATAGATATATTAGTTAACAAATATACTATGCAGATGTGAACAATAAACAGGATGTATTTTAGACAAAGGTGCAAGATCAACAAAGATAAAGCTTACGAACCCTGGGGCAAATGTATGAAAAACAAGTTTAACGGCATTCATGTCAAAAGTGATTTAAGAACGTGAAATTAGAATTGGAAGAAGGGACTTATCTGTAAAGGTCTGTTTTGAGATGTTCTAACATGCATTAATATATTAGGTTGACAAGAAACATCTTGCAGATTTTAACTTTTAAACTCAGATGAACGTATCTCGGCTCAAACAACAATTTAATTATAAAGTAAATTTAATATAATAAATAAAAATGAAAAATAATACAATATATAAAAAAATAATAATGAAATAAATAAATAAATAAATGAAAATGAAAAATAAGACAATATATTAAAAAAATAAATAATAAAATACATGAATAAATTAAAATGAACAATAAGATAATATAATAAAAAATAATAAAATTATTTAATTAAAATGAAAAATAAGACAATATAATAAAAAAATAATAAAATAATAAATAAATAAATTAAAATGAAAAATAAGACAATAGATAAAAAACATTAAATAATAAAAAATATTACACAAATAAATAAATAAAAATGAAAAATAAGACAATATATGAAAAAAATAAATAATCAAATAAATAAATTAATTAATTAAAATAAAAAAGGTAATATATCAAAAAAAATAATAATAAAATAAATTATACATAAATAAAAATGAAAAAATAGACTATGTATTTAAAAAAACATGAATATTAAAATAAATAAATAAGTAAAAAGGAAAAATACAATATATTAAAAGTAAATTATTAAATAAATAAAAAAATTAATAAAAATGAAAAATTAGACAATATATTTAAAAAAAATTTTTTTAAATAATAAATTAATAAATAATAAAAATGAAGAATAAGACAATATATTAAAGTAAATAATAAAACAAATAATAAATTAATAAATAAAAATGAAAAATAAGGTAATATCTTAAAAAAATAAATAATAAAATAAATAAATAAATAAATATTAAAAATGTTAATATATATAATAAATAATAATAATAATAATAATAAAATAAATAAATTAAATTAAAATGAGACAATATCGTAAATATATATTATAAAATAAATAAATAACTTAAAATTAAAAATAAGACAATATATTCTACAATAAATAATTAAATAAATAAATAAAGAAAGGAAAATGAAAAATAAGAAATTATATTAAAAAATAATAAATAATATTTTAAATAAATCATTAAATTAATAAAAATGAAAAATAAGACAATATATAAAAATGAATAATAAAATAAGAAATAAATAAATAAAGATGAAAAATAACACAATATATTAACAAAATAATAAAATAAAAAAGAAATAAACGAAAACGACAAATAAGAAAATATATATTGTCTTAATAAATGCTAATATAAAACTAAATAAAATAACAAAAAATCAAAAATAACACAAAAAAATAAATGAATAAAAATACGAAATAAAATCATGAAAAAATGAAAAATAAAACAAAAATGAATAAAAAAGCAAGAAATAAGAAAATAAATAAGGAAATAAAGAAAAAAGTAAATTAGAAAAAATAAATAGATAAAAAAATGAAAAATAAGACAATATATTAAAAAAATAAATAATAAAATAAATAAATAAAAATTAAAAATGAGACAATATATTAAAAATAAATAATAAATAAATGAAGATTAAAAAAGTCAATATATTAAAAAAATCATAAAATAAATAAATAAATAAAAATGAAAAAGGCAGAATATTAAAAAATAAATAATAATATAAGTAATAAATAAAAATTAAAAATAAGACAATATATTATAAAAATAAATAATAAAATAAATAAATAAATAAAAATTAAAAATAAGACAATATATTAAAAAATAAATAATAATATAAATAATAAATAAAAATGAAAAATAAGAAAATATATTTAAAAGAAATAAATAATGAAATTAATAATAAATGAATAAAAATGAAAAATAAGACAATATATTGAAAAATAAATTATAAAATAAATAAATGTATAATAAGTACTAAAAATTTAAAATAAGACAATATATTAAAAAATAATATAAGTAAATGAATGAAAATGAAAAATAAGATAATCTATTAAAAAAATAAATAATAAAATAAGAAATAAATACATAAAAATAAAAAATAAGACAATATATTAAAAAAGTAAATAAATAATAAATAAATAAATAAAAATGAAAAATACGACAATAGTTTTAAAAAATAATAAAATAGATAAATAAATAAAAATGAAAAATAAGACAATATGTAAAAGATTAATAATAAAATAAATAAATAAATCAGAAAAAATGAAAAACAAGACAATATTTTTAGAAAATAATCAGATAATAAGATAAATAAATTGAAAAATAATACAATATATTAAAAAAATAAATAATAAAATAAATTAATATATAAATTAAAATGAAAAATATAACAATGTATTAAAAAGTAAATAATAAAATAAATAAATATGAAAAATAAGACAATATATTAAAAGAAATAAACAATAAAATAAATAATAAATAAATATGAAAAGTAATACAATATATTAAAAAATAAATAATAAAATACATAATAAGTAAATAAATAAATAAAAATGAAAAATAAGACAATATATTAAAAAAAATAATAATAAAATAAATATTAAATAAATAAATTAATAAAAATTAAAAATAAGTAGGTACGGGCAAAATGAATGCTGATGCTCAAAATGTATAAACACTTTACTTAAAAATTCACCAAAAATCAGGAAATTAACCAATTTTAATGAAATTTTCAATATTTATCAAATAATGATCGCAGAATATTATGAACTCATTATTCTTATTTACATCTTAGTGAAAATGTAATATTTTGTTTAAACAAAAAATAACTTTACTAAAGTTATGGTTTTCAGTAGTAAATAAAAAACGCAAGAATTTATTTTTGTTTTTTTATGTAAATAAAGCACCGTAATTTGTAAAAATAAAATAAGAATAAAATAATTTTTTACAGAATCATTACGAAAAAAGCCCCTGAAATCCGTATCAATGAAATCGATGTAACTCGAAGAAAAATTAATTTCTCGAACTACCAATATTATCATTGAATTAAGCATTTGTTTATTTAATATTTTCACATAAAAAAATTATTATTGCAAAAATTATTTCTACTTTTTTATGCTTACATTTTTAACGTAATCTTTACATGTAAGATTCTAATATTTCCATTGCACGCAAGAACGTATAATTATCAACGTAAAATAATGTTCGTATAATCTTGGAAAATAAAGTAAAAAAAAATTAAATCGAAAAACAGGAACATAGAAAATAATTTAATTAAAAAATGGCAAAAATTATACGAACGTTCTACCTCGCTCAGTACGGATGCGCAGAGTTGAAAAGAAAACCAGTCTGTTTTGCCCACCCTCCTCCTCTTTTCAACTACCTGCCTGTTTGTGTTTATGAACTTTAAATTTCACGTAAACATTATGATAAAATTTTACGTAAGTCTGTATTTTTTTAGTGTGTAATTTTTTCAATGATTATAAATTGTTTTCTTAACCAATTGTAATTCTGTATTAATATTAATAAATGATGGTGCTAACTTTTTTTTCAAAGAATAAATTGTCAGTAGTATAATTCATGAATTTAATTAACTTTTCTGCATTTTTAAATGAAGGAAGGATGGTCTGCGACTCAAAACAAAACAAAAAAAAAAGTCGCTCGGTATGTCAGAATAATGTTAAATAAAGACATAAATTATATCTAATTTGTCCTTCGATACATATTTGAATATTGCCGCTAGAGTATTTTGGATACTATAAACAAGTCTCGTTTCAACCAGTGATACATTTTGTAATAATTATTACTTTTTGAGCAAAATTTAAGTACATTTATTGTATTAATTCATTATCTTAAGACTTTAACTTAATACTTAACTTGGAAATAATTCCAGAAAACTTATATTTTCCTTCCCAGAAAAATGAAAACGCGATTTTTGTCATAATGAATTTTTACGTGAAATCTTGGGTTTTTCAGATTTGAGATAAAATTATTCCATGTATTTTTTTTTATTTCACATACTTTTTTTCTTTGAGAAAATAACTTTCAACTGTAATCTTTCAAATACAATAAAAAAGTACTCGAAAATTAAAAAAAAATTATTATGATTAACCGGCGTTAACCCCCCCCCCCAACTACTGAAGTAGCCATTAAATTGCCTGTACCTAAAAATAAGACAATAATTAAAAAAAACAAAAAAAACAAAAAAAGAAAACGGGGCGATACTCTCGGTTGATACCACACTAAATAGCTGTGAATGGTTAAGGAGGAATGAAAAGTGACGAGGGAAGTCACTAATCAGACTTTTATTGAAAGAGTACAAAGGGTACTAGAAGCTTGGGGAGGCTTGTTGCACCGAGATGGATCCCCAATTAGAGCAAGCAACCAATCGATCTGATTAAAAAATGGCCGATTTCGCCGATTTCGATGATAAGAATATGGGTGTGTGAAACATTCGCTGATCATCAGTCAATCCCGGGCAACGTCAGGTCTCTCTGCTAGTACATTTTACAAAGAATATGGAATTTTCAAATCCAACAGCATAACGACTTTCAAAACAATTGACCAAATTTTTTAAGTTTGGCCTAGAATAACGCATGCGCATTGCAAAATAATGTGTTAATATAATAGTAACAAAATAAAGTTGCTCGATAACATTTTAGTAGAGAGACAAGAAATATAATTAAAGAGTTGTCCTCCACCAGCATTGCTGAAACAATCCCTCTAATCTAGAGGCCCATCCAGATCGAGTGAATCTTTGAGTTGGGATCAAAGTGTAATATCTGGTAAGCCGTGAAAGGTCGTTGGACCTTAGGAGGTTTCTTAGCGCGGCCCTCCATACACTCTCTCAAGAACTGCGCTTTACGATTTTCGACGTGTCTCGACCTTGTGGTCAAGGATGAGGTCGGAAAAAGCCTCAACCATGGGGTTAGGGTAGGACAACTCCCGGTGTGCTTGAGGTATTGTGGTGAATGAGAACTTTAACTAGGATCAATCATAGACTAGCAAAGTTACAGTGACAAGGATGACCATAGACAGCTCGTCCCCAATTTTTGAATGGCCTTGTGCCTAATTTTTGTGTTTATTGCTGTTTTGTATCAAGTTTTCAGAGTAAATAAAAAATATATAACTCAAAGTGTAGTATCTGTTCTGATGCTACACTACAGATAATTTGCCCTCGGCCAATAGAAGGGAACCTCTCTAAACTGAAACAATTATTATTTTTGGCTACTACTAGAGTGTCCCTTTCTTGCCCTTCTTTTGGGGAGCTGGTTTTCACCCACATTAAAAACGACCTTACTTTCGTGGGGAAGCAAATAAATACCACTAGTTTGTTAGCATCAGCTCTTTGTATGAATGTTCCTACTTACTTGTCTCCCTACGAGGGCAGAGTTTGAGACAAGGGCGGTTTTTTAATGTGGGAAAAATCTAACTCCCCAAAAAGGGGGCACTCTGGATAGGAACAAAAATAAAAATTGGCTCAGTCTCGGAGGATTTCTTTTCCACTGATCGAGGTCAGAAAAGGTGAAGTGTAATTCTTTATATGACTGTTATGAAGCACGATAACAGAGATGTGTTATTAATAAGAATCATTGCGTTGGTGTGAAAGAGGAAAGTCAGCGGTGAACTGGGGTGAGTCGAAAGGAAAACATGAACAAAAGTGGATGGCAGACATCTTTCAAAAGAATCAGTAGAATAAAAATACGAAACGATAAGATGGTGGCTTATTTGATAGAAGCGGGTACAGTAACGATTGCTTCCGGCATAGATGATGAATTTCCAAATCTAAACGAAATGATTCACGGACGACAAAGTATGTAAGTGTCACTTTGAATGTCTATCATACCTCTAGCCCAACCCACGCGTATTTATTTATTTATTAGATGCGTCTATGCACCTCTATATGAGGTTCTGTCCGTCGATTTGTTGATGGACAGTCCATTTGTCTGTCACACTTTTGTTTGTAAAAATTTTTTTAAAAAGATGTGGCATTTCTATATTATTTCGTTCTGATGGTGTACAAGCGCCAAAATAACATATATAAGTTGACACTTCTACACTATTGAGACGAAATTTCGGAAACCGTAATACTGAATTTCACGGGAAAACAATGGTATTGTACTGACCAAAGATTTAGGTCACAAAACCAAAACCACTACTACCATCCTCTTCAGCATTATATTAAACCTTCCTCTTCCCTACAGTGTAAAAGACAATTCTCACTCCTTAACCCTTCCTTACACTTAATCACCCTGCTTACTGACTCCTCCCCTACCAGCTTGTTGCTAACATCCAAGTAGAGCACTCTGGTGCCTTTTCAACGAGAACGAGGCAGAGTTCACTGAGTCGACGTCCAGTACACACGTGTTTTGACGACTGCTATACTCATGTCATCTTACCATGGACAAAGCGGGGGAGAGCAGAGCGGTAGCTCTAGATATATCTAAGGCTTTTGACAGGGTATGGCATGAGGGTCTCCTCAGGAAAATTAAATCATACGGTATCACTGGTAGAATACTTAACATAATTAAATCCTTCTTAGATAAGAGAAAAATCCAGGTTGTCCTTGACAGTCGTACATCTAAACAGTGTGATATAAATGCGGGAGTGCCTCAGGAGTCTATCCTTGGACCTCTATTGTTCCTAATATTTATTAATGACCTCCCTGACAAAACTGCCTCTGAGATGGGTATATATGCTGATGACACCACACTCTATAACAAGCACGACAGGAAAACAAATGAACACATAACTAAAGAAATGGCAAAAACACTAGAGGATGACCTCCAATCTGTAGTGGAATGGGGACATAAATGGATGGTCACATTCAATGCTGCCAAGACTAAACTGGTTTCCTTCAATAATTACAAGAAACCTTCTCTACCACCAATAGCAATGGTCAGTGACTCCCTGTCTGAGAGTACATCTTTCAAACTGCTTGGCCTAACGTTCACAGGAAACATGAGTTGGAACAATTATATTGAAAACATTGCCAGGGTCGCTGCGAAAAAGGTAGGCTCTCTCTACCATGCTACAAAACTACTGACACCTGAAAGTATCCTGTACCTCTATAAGGCCACCATTCGCCCATGTATAGAGTATTGTTGTCACATTTGGGCTGGTGCATCTGCTGCTAGTTTCTCGCTCCTAGACAAAGTTCAAAAGAGAGTCGTCAATCTGATAGGCCCTGAACTGGCATCTAAGCTTCAGCCTCTATCCCATCGACGAAACGTTGCATCCCTCTGCTTGTTTTACAAGTATTTTAATGGTGAATGCTCTGACGAACTGCAGACACTTGTGCCCCCACAATGTAGACACCCTCGACAAACCCGACAGGCAGCTAAATCCCACCCCCACAGAGTAGAGATCCCTAGATGTAAAAGATCTTTCTACTCCAGTAGTTTCTTCCCCAGAACTGCTAGACTCTGGGATTCCATTTCAGGTCCCTGCTTCCCTAACTGTACTGACATGCAGAAGTTCAAGTGTAACGTGAACCGACATCTTGCTGCCCAAATCCCAACATAGTGCCCCAGTAGTTGCTGCCCCTGATAGTAGCCCCCCTACACCAAAGTTGCAATGTGCCTTTTTTGGGGTGAAAATGTAATAAAAAAATAAATAAATAAAATAAAATAAAATGATCCTTCAAATTAGTATTTGTGTTGTGTCTTATTCAAACGAGATAACAGCAAATATTACTGTATCTACCTATTATTTTCATGAAAACAATGGTATCTACGTATTATTTTCATGAAAACAATGGTATCTACGTATTATTTTCATGAAAACAATGGTATCTACGTATTATTTTCATGAAAACAATGGTATCTACGTATTATTTTCATGAAAACAATGGTATCTACGTATTATTTTCATGAAAACAATGGTATCTACATATTATTTGTATTTTTAAGATGATCGCATCCAAAAAATTACGATAAGGTAGAAAATTATTTATTAAAGAAAATAGAATTTGAAGAAAACGATCATATTTGCTTATGTAAGACATGGGAGAGTTCAAAAGGGGGGTACTTTTCAGTTTTGGTTTCAACAAGATGGCCACAATTTTTCACCAGTTATCACGATTGAAGTTTTGTTTTTATTTTTTAATAATTCAGTAATATTCAGGTAATTTCGACTGCATAATTTGGAAGATATTATTGTAATTAGAATTGACAAAAGAAAATCAGTAGAAACCATTTTTTTTATCTGAAAACTCCATTTATCGACTACAAAATCTCGTTCCAAAAGTTTACAAGCGCCATTATTTTTAATTTTTAAATTAATAAACAATTTGAATGGAATGAAACGAATGAACTTGGTTGACTTATTGTAACTTTTGAATCAGGGTGAAGCGAAGCGCTAGCAGCGTCAGAAATCGACATTGAAAATGCGTGATAAAAACTTGAATAATTAGACTTTCGAAGCTTATAACTACTTGAAAAATGTAATTTAAGCCCTAATTTTTTTTTTTCAATAAAAAGAGCAACGACCAAATTTTAAAATAATAACAGGTTTAATAGCAAAATATGCTATATTTGTTGGTTTAAATCGTTTTTTTTAAGATTTCAAGAAAATCAACGAATTTTAACTTACTTCGAATATAATAAATATATATAAATTCCAAAAAATCACTTACCTATAAAAATTACTAATCAATGGGTACTTCCACTCTTCATTGTTAAGAATTTATCCATATTTATATTTTATATTCCATGTACTTTTTAAATAAAATAATTTTTCAAACAAGGATTCAAAAATACCGCAATATCAAATGGTCACAACTGGAAGAAAGGGGAGACAAATGTGTCCCTTTCTTCGAGTAATGCAAGCGCAAGAATTAATCCCCCCTTTCTATTTCTGGCATGTGTTTGCTGTAAACAAAAGTTATGGGCCATCGTAACTTGAAAAATGATCACATTTCACTTATCAGTTTGTGCCGTTTATAAAATTCCACTCGACCAATTTTCCATTTTTTTTACTCTCTTAAAGAAATACATGAGTTTTTGATTTAATATATTTTATTTCTTCTTTCTTTAATCTAAAAAAAACATTGAATGAAGCAGAAAAAATTGTTGTAGGTATCTAATTTTTTCAGGATAAATTTTTTAAAATGTGAGGTTTCACTTAAAACAAAACAACGTGGTTTTAAAAAAGGGTTTTAAACTTTTGACTTTACAGGTAAATTTGCACAAAACTATTCTTTTTTGTTTTAAATTAGATTATTTTATTTATTGATCTTTTATCTTCAATTTGTGATATATAAATCTGAGGTGAGAAAATTAATTATTTTCATTTTAATAGACATTTAAAATTGGAAGGGTGAATTTAAAAAAAAACGTTTGTCAAGAATATTATATTCGGTTTATTGGAAAGAGCATAAAAGTTTAAATTAAACCTGCAAATATTGTAAAAATTGGACCAATAGAAAAATTTTGATAGATTTTTAAATTGAAAAAAATTTAACTCGTAAAATTCAATTCATTTTATTACATAGTAAAAATGGCTGCATGAGCACGCGCAGGCACTTTGTAAAGGCTGCTTTTTAAAAAATAAAAAATAATATTTCTATTATTTTTCCAAAAACTTTAATAGTTTATTTTGGATAAAAAGAGAAATTACGAGTTTTCTATATTTTATTCGCAGTTTTATGTTAAGGGTGTCAAAAATTCCCAAAGAATTCTGAGACACCTAATGAAGCGCCACCTAGTGAAGCGCCACCTGGTGACAGTTTAGTAAAACGCACAAAAATGGCGCCGTCCGTGTAATGCAAAACTGCCGAAATAATTAATACTAAACGTAAAATATTTTGTAGAAAATTGTAATAAATAAAAATAATTGTAAACTTATTTTGTAAAATAAATATTTATATGCATGTATTTAAAAAATGTTTATATATACTTTAAAATGTTTTTACATATATTTTTTAATTATTTTTTACAAATATTTTTAAATTATTTTTTACATATATTTTTTTAAATGTTTATTTATATACTTTTTCTAAATGTTTATTTACATATATTTTTTAATGTTTATTTACATACTTTTTCTAAATGTTTATTTACATATATTTTTAATGTTTATTTACATACTTTTTCTAAATGTTTATTTACATATATTTTTAATGTTTATTTACATACTTTTTCTAAATGTTTATTTACATATATTTTTAAATGTTTATTTACATACTTTTTCTAAATGTTTATTTACATATATTTTTTAATGTTTATTTACATACTTTTTCTAAATGTTTATTTACATATATTTTTTAATGTTTATTTACATACTTTTTCTAAATGTTTATTTACATATATTTTTAATGTTTATTTACATACTTTTTCTAAATGTTTATTTACATATATTTTTAATGTTTATTTACATACTTTTTCTAAATGTTTATTTACATATATTTTTTAATGTTTATTTACATACTTTTTCTAAATGTTTATTTACATATATTTTTTAATGTTTATTTGAATGTTTATTTTGAATGTTTATTTCTATATATATTTTAAATATTTATTTACATATATTTTTTAAATGTTTTTATGTATATATTTTAAATGTTTATTTACATATATCTTTTAAATGCTTATCTACATATATTTTTTGAAATATTTATTTAATATATTTTTAACATGGTTATATTTTTAATATGTTTATTTGGAGAAATAATTTTTTACAAAAAAATTAATATTGAATGCAGCAAAATGTTTTATTTTTTTAATATATAATAAAAATAAATTAAATAAATGTATATACAATTGAATGTATGTTTTAATATGGAAAAGAATATGAATTAATATTTTTGTTTTAAAAAGGGATTACCACATATCAAAACTCAGAGGCCTCTCGAGGATCAGGTTTAACCTGTGTTTTGTAATCATTGGAACAGTTGTGTAATAATCGTGTGTAGTGGTAATTCAGATTATTTACGAGGACGGATCAATAAGAACTTGTTTACATTGGACTTGAAGACGACGGTGTCAGCTAGAAAGCAAACAAGCACTACAGAGTTCCACATGCGGGCAGTTCTAGGAAAGAAACTTTGTTCATGGAATCCATGTTTAGGTTTAGGTACCGATAGAGAGTGGGGGAATTTATTGACACTGATTTTGGCTAGACGAATGTTTGTTGAGAAAGATTGGCAAGAGAAGGCCATAGATTGGAGCTCAGTCGAACACTAAGAAAAATATGAATTTTTTCACATTTAATAAATAAAATCAAATATATATATTGTTACGGCGTATCCCAGTCCTACTGGGGACGGTAGAGATGGGTGACGTAAAAAAATAAATAAAGTTTCCCAGGTTCCTTGATAATGCGTTGTTATGGGAATGGGACAACCGTCCCGAAGACAACAATAAAATGAAATGTACTGGACAACGAAATCACATAAGAAATAACGAGGACAAGTATAGTCGAAAAATTAACAAACTTTTATTTATATAAAAATGAAATAAAATTCAATTCAAGAAAAGAAAATTAAATATGTCTAATTGAATGAAATGATTTAATGATTCAAATTCTACTGAGAGAAAAATATATCAACAGTCAATGTTCACATAAAACAATAAATCGTCTGCTCAATTAGATACAGGTTCTAGGGTAAGAGAGAGATGTTGGAGAAATGAAAGTTTTGATGGAAAAACTCACTGAATGTCCTTTGAAATGTGACCTTTCTTTTGTCTCCTTTTTTATATATATTTCTTTCGCGTAAATTGTTTATATTTGATTACGCGCACGCAGGTTAATTTTCATATTTTTGTCCTCCGGATTATTCATGTTCCATTACGCGCGTGCGTGTTAATTGCTCCAAGTATTTGTTTTCCTAAGCTCATCGAAACCCTTGATTTATAGTAAAAATTTCACTGCTCCATGGATCCTTCCTTCGCTGGGTTCATTCTTTTATCCAGTCAATATTCTAACTTTGACCGCTGATCAGAACAGGTTTCAAAGCGGTTTTTGCCGTCGCCGCCAACACCAGCTTATGTCGTTGATATTTACCTCCACGACGCTGCTACAACACTGCCATCGCCTTTCGCCGGCTACGCCACCCCGACCTTCGCTGACTTACATCTTGTCGCTTTGAAGCGCGAAGCTCCACTGACTGTTGACAACATTTTTCAGTCCCCCCTCCCTCTATACGGCCTATCTCTCTCTGTTTCTCTATACAGTTTATCTCTCTATATATACGGTTTAGTTCTCTCTATCTTTTCTCTCTCCTCTCTTTCTCGTCTATGAGCTTTCTTTTCTCTTTCCTCTTCCACCCTTCGTTCACAGTATCTCTGTCTCTTCCTTCTCCTCTTACTCGCAGGCCTCCTCCTCCTCCCCTTTTTCTTGTTTTGTTTACAAAATGTGAACGAGCAGACGAGAATGGATCTTTTTGTCTCCAAAAAATGATATAGTAAATAAAATTGACTGAAAATATACCTCCTCTTGGCTAAAAATCAATAAAATAATTTATTTTACATTTTAATGAATGTATCACAATATATATATATATATATATATATATATATATATATATATATATATATATATATATATATATATATATATATATATATATATATATAATTCCAAAGGTAAGAATAAAATTATTCGCCTAGCTGAGTGGGTTTTTAGTGTTTTTACTAAAATATAAAATGTTTTATTGGCTCGAAAAACAAGCAAGTTCAAAAGGTACGCGACCACAAGAAAAAATAATCACAACGTATTTGTTACGCGGCCATTATTTTTTTTTTTTTTTTTTTTTTTTTTTGTGGTTGCGTACTATTTGAACTTGCTTGTTTTTCGAACCGATAAAACATTTTACATCAAGTAAAAATACTAAATACCTAACTAGTTGGGTATAAGAGTTACTTATCTTGCCTTTGGTAATATTTATTTGCTATATATTTAGTTTTTGATCACTTTTTCGAATTTCTGTGGATTGTAAAACAAACCCAAAATTCGTAATAGATTAAAGGAACGCACTATTAGGTTTTCAGATCGATTAAAGAGACGTAATTTGGCAGAGTCTCTAAATTACCTATCATAACACCATTTATTTTCGAAGACTTTCAAAACCGGAACTTGTCTGGATCAGTAAATACGCAATTTTTCCAGACGCATCTTATTATAGATGCATTTAAGCATCTCTATACGATGTTCTGTGTACCGTTTAGTCTATCACATTTAAATTAGAAAGATAATTTCATTCTTTTTGTGTTTTGTGGCATCAGTATATCTGTCGGTCAGTCCGTCGGTCCTGTGCTCTCTCTCTGTCTCTCTGTCTCTCTCTCTCTCTCTCTGTCTCTCTCTCTCTCACGCGCAAGCGCGCACGCGCAAATAAAAAAACAAAAAAACGAACGTTTATTAATTTTAATTTCCCCGCGCATTTGCACAAAAAATACGTTCTTCCAGCAACGACATAATTTCAAATACGCCCACACACTTTTCTCACAAACAACAAAAGTAAAATGGATATATTTCTGGCGAACGTAGTTGAAGACAGTACCACGTGACACAAGCGACCAATGAGAAAATTTAGAAGATTGTCTTTTTAACACTTTTCTAAAAACCAAATACCAGCAGCAATACTCTTGTGCTGGAGCCGGTTCAAAAAGTATTTAAACGCAACAAAACATTCTTCTTCCCTTTTTCCCCCCTTCTTTCTTCTCTTCTCGCTCCGACGTGACACGAGAACATGCCTTTCGTTTTCATCTCATCGTCGTTTTCAAATCTGTTGAAACCATAATTACACATGCCACGCGGGCACCCAAAAATCACACTTATGCACACACGCGCCCATTTCCGTACATTTTCTATAAGAATTAATAACAACGGACTACTTTCCTCATGGGACTTTTGAATAAGGCGAACTTCGCCAGTTAAAACACAAACCTTGAAATAAGGAAATTATTTTCACACAATACTTTCACCTTCTAATCTTATTATTTTAACGGAGGACTTTCATCTAACATGAACTTTTAATCTTAATAATTCCACAAAGGATTTTTCACCTACTTTAAACATTCTAATCATTTCTCAATTCTCATTTCTCAAGAAATCTTGCCGATCGGACTTTGCTTGTTCATCTTGTTATTTTTGTTGAAAGTGCATTTTAAACGAGAAGGGGGGTGTCATTTTGTTTTCTTTCTTTTTTTTTTTAATTATTGGGGGGGGGGCAGAGAAATTTAATTTCACTTAAACTTCTTTTCCCCTATAGTCCGTCTGTTCGTTTATCTTTAAAATCGGACGGACGCATCTTAAAAATGACCGCCTTCTTCCATTCTATTATTTTTATTTATTTATTTGTTATTTTCTGTTTTTCTTTTCTTTTTTTTTCTGAGAAATCATAACGATACTAATTTCGGATCAGGGTCAAGGGACTTTCAGTCAAGTTAAAATAGGAAAGAGATGAAGGAAATATATCGCCTCTGTCTTTTTTTTTTTTTTTTTTGTTTTCTGAAGATTATTGTAAACTGGATAATTTCCCAGGGGGTCATTTATGCATAAGCCAAATGACAACATCAAACCATAAAGGGTTTGGTGTCTAGTGATACGTAAGTAAAAAGGATACATGGACAATTGGCTGTAAATAGATGTCGACCATTCTCGCATGCGAATCTTTTGCCTCTCTAGTTTCTCAAGAACTTTTGATTGTACCTGGTCATTATGCACACACACACATACACGAAAACACACACACATAAATAAATGTACGTATAAAATAATGTATGTACACATACACACACATACACACAATATATATATATATATATATATATATAATGTATTACACAAACACACATGTATATATAATGTATGTACACATACACACATTATATATATATATATATATATATATATATATATATATATATATATATATATATATATATATATATATATATATATAAAGAGAGTAAGAGTGGGAGAGAGAGAGAGTGAGAGAGTACGATTTACTTTGTAACAAGCCATTGGACAAAACAGAGAAGAAAGACCAAGCAATAAATATTATTTTTATATCATGAATACTTCATGAACAAAGGCTAGGCCGTACGCATACACAAAATCTCATGTCTACAGATTATAAGCGACAACATTGTACTATGTACTAGCTTTCCCAGTTCGGCGCTGCCCATGATAGTTTTCATTTTTTTTTTTTTTTTATATTATAGCAAAATGTTTGCTTGTTTTGTATTGCGTATTGTTAAATGGAGTTTAATTTTGTGCTGTCGCCTTACTACTTTAACCAGAAAAAAAAGCAAAAAACAAAAACGAGCAACTTAAAACAATGTTAAATAATTAACGTAATTGAAACAAGATCGGTTATAGTTAGCTAACGTACTTCCTTACTTTCGTCGTAGCGTTACCGGAATCGGTGACAAGGCAAATCAGTTTTGTCTTGCCACCGCTTCTGGTAGCGCTACGCTAGCAGTGTCAGAAATCCTCAGTAAAAATTCGCGGTAAACACTGGAATATTTTGACTTACTGTCTTTCGAAGCTTATAACTTCTTGAAAAATGTAATTCAAACCCTAATTTTTTTAATTAAAGGAGCTAAGGCCAAAAATTAAAAAAAAAAAATAACAGGTTTAATAGCAAATTATGCAATATTTTTTTTTAATCGGTTTTCCTGAAAAAAGATTAAAAAAAACAACGAAATTTTACTTCCGTTGATTATAAAAAATATATATAAATTCCAAAAAATTACTTATCTATAAAAACTAGTATTCGATGAGTAGTTCAATTGTTCAGTGTTAAAAATTTATCCATATTTATACTTATATTCCATGTCCTTTTTAAATGAAATATTTTTTTAAACAAGGATTAAAAACAAACGCGAACTCACATTTTTTTAATTGTTCAAATAAAGGGAGACAAATCTGATTTTATTCGCATTTATATTCCGGCGCTTTGAAGGGGCATAATTTATGTCTTTTTAATGCATGTTGTAAACCAAATTTAGTATTTCGGTCCTCCGTACTTAAAAACCGAACATATTCACACAAAAAAATATTTACTTGACATTCTAAGCATAATATAAGCTGCCACTAAAAAAAAACAACATTCGACGTGGTTTAAAAAAAAAAAGGTTTTACACTTTGGATTTTACAGGTAAATTTCCAAAAAAACTATTCTTTTTTTGTTGTTTTAAGTAAGAATATTTTATTTATTGATCTTTTATCTTCAATTTGTGATATAAAACACTTTGGTACATAAATTAATTATTAAAATTTTAATAGACATTTCAAAATAGAGGGGGAAGAATTAAAAAAAGAACCGTTTGTCCAAAATATTACATTTGGTTTATTGGAAAGAGCATAAAATTTCAAATTAACCCCGAAAATATCGTAAAAATTGAACCAATAGAAAAATTTTGATAGATTTTTAAATTTAAAAAATTGCAAAATATTTAACTCGTAAAATTCAATTGATTTCATTACGTAAAAAAAAAAAAATCCTGCATGAAGGCGCACCGGCACTTTGTAAACACAGTTTTTTTTTAAAATGTGGGGGTCGTCAGGCCTTTTTAGGAACTAACTTCCTCCACAAATAAATAAAAATAAAAAGAAGAAGACTTACATGCAAAACAAACGGAGGTTTATTCACAGAAACCAACCATTAACAAATAAAATATAATTCTCTTTATAATGAGTTCAGAAGTCCTTTTTAAGTGTTCTTATAAAAAAAAGGAGAATGTCTTTTTTTGTTGAACTGTTCATATGTTAAAACATGTTAAGAGAGGCAATAGGTAATGTTCGCCTGTGAAATTGTATGAAGCGCGCGGAGCGGTGAAAATGGAAGAGTGATAGTAACACGTGTGGAACGTTCGAATGAAAATGCAGTTGAGAGAGAGATTTGATGTTTGTGTGTGCTTAAATACTATTTGAACCGGCTCCCAGCGAGCTTAAGAGGAAAAGTTTAGAAAAATGTCCTTGGAGAAATTCCATTGGACGGAAACATCACGTGGGATGCTCTGTACTACGTCCGCTCGTTTTGAGTCGATTTAATATATAAGGCCACGTCGGAATTTGCGTGGGAGTTATTTTTTATTTTTCACGCGCCAACATAATCATAATCATACTGCGCGCCTAAATTGGATTTATTTTTTATAACAATTTTTAATCCGAATCTTAACCGTGTCAACTGGCACAATACTCCCCACAGATTGAAAAAAGAAAAAAAAAATTTTTTTTTTTCAATATGTAATGTATTCCTTGAAATGTTTCGGCCAGTGGACATTCCTACCTGTTTTTGTCGTAGGTTTGATGTTCCCGTCATTTTCTGCTGGACTCCCATGTTCTAAGGGAATTTGTCCTAGTGGGGAAATTGTCTGAGGGTATTCCTCAATGTATGCTGGTTTAATTCGGTCGATCGCGATGTTGTTTTTCCTGTATTTCCTTTGGACAGTAAAATATTTTTCACTTCTGTCCAAAACTTGGTATGGTCCTGTGTAATTTGGACAAAATGGCTTTTTGACTGTATCATTTCTAATAAATACATATTTGCATGTGTGAAGGTCATTCGGCATATATGTTTGTTTGTCAGCCCTCCTGGTGGGTGTAAATTTGAGAGAAGACATTTTGCTCTTTAATTCCGTCACAAATGTAGCTGTGGGTGAAATGTCTGTGTATGCATTAAAATATTGTCCAGGTAGTGTGACTGCTGATCCAAAAACTACCTCCGCTGGCGTGCTTTGTAAATCCTCTTTTATCGTGTTTCGGATCATTAATAGGATTAATGGTAAATTATCTGACCAGTCTGCGTTGTTAAGACTCGTAGCCAAAGAAGTTTTTAGCTGTCTGTGAAAGCGTTTAACGAGGCCGTTCGAACAAGGGTGATAAGCCGTTGTCTTTATGTGGCTTGTTCCCAACAATTGGTTGAACTCTGCGAAGAGTTTCGATTGAAATTGCGAGCCTCTGTCCGTTGTGAGTACTGACGGTACTCCAAAAATCGCTATCCAGTCTTTTAGTATTGTTCCAGCTACTGTCGCCGCCGATGTGTCCTTCACGGGCATGGCTGTTGACCATCTGCTGAACCTGTCGACTATGGTGAGAATGTGGGTGTGTCCTTTTGAGGGGGGTAATGGCCCCACCAAGTCAACATGGATATTGGTAAACCTAACATCGGGCGTACTGAAAGTGCCCAGCGGTGACTTTGTGTGCCTGTCTATTTTATTCTTTTGACAGGATACGCACGTCTTGGTCCAATTTCGAATATCTGTATTCATTTTCGGCCAAACAAAGCGGTCTTCTATTATTTTTACAGTGGCTCGTTTGCCTGGATGAGATAAATTGTGAAAATGTTGAAAAACATGTCGTCTGATGCTTGGCGGTATGTATGGACGTGGTTGTTTTTTTGCTGTATCACAATAAAATGTTGTTGTACTAAAAGGTACGGGCATTTCCTTCAGTTGCAAAGACGTTTTCTGTTGTACGTCAGTGAGTGTCTCGTCCGTCTTTTGTTCTTGTGCAATCAATTTCATACTCAGCGAACTGGAATTTAGCGAAGTTATTGCAGCTTGTGATAATGCGTCCGCCACGATGTTTTCTTGTCCCTTGACGTATCTGATATCCGTGGAATATCGAGCAATATAATCAAGATGTCTGATTTCTCTTGGGCCATATTTATCTACATGTGTATGCAGTGCATACGTTAACAGTTTATGGTCAGTGTAAATACAAAAGTTTCTTCCTTCTAACAGATGTCTAAAATGTTTAATTGACAAATAAATTGCTAATAGCTCCCTTGAAAAGGTACTGTACTTTGTCTGTGTCTTGCTCAGTTTGGCTGAGAAAAACGATATAGGGGTCATTGTATCCCCTGTCAGTTGGTGTATAACTGCTCCTACAGCTAGGTCCGATGCGTCTGTTGTAAGTGTAAGTTTCGATTCTTCACTGTCCTTAATATAATTCAATTTTGTGAAATTGACTAAGGCAGTTTTAGCTTGAGGGAAAGCTTTTAAAGCTGATCCTTCCAGTTTTAATTGTTGGTTTTTCGTTTTGTTCTTCAATAACGACGTTAACGGTGCAAGGATTGTGGAACAGATGGGTAAAAATCGTATGTAATAATTAATTACACCTATGAAACGACGAACTTGTCTAACAGACGTAGGTTGTGAAAAAATCGTAATGGCACTTACTTTTTCGGGTAATGGTGATATACCATCCTTATCAATTGAATGTCCGAGGAAATTTACTTCTTGCTGACCGAAAATACATTTGTCCAAGTTTAATTTTAAACCGTAATGGGACAGTTTTTGGAAAGCTTGTTCCAAGTGTTGTTTATGTTCGTCGAGGTTTCTACTAGCAATTAGGACATCGTCCACGTATGCGAATACGAATGGAAGGTCCCTAAAAACCTCGTCTATTAACCTTTGGAAGGTTTGACAAGCGTTTCTAAGTCCGAATGGTATTCTGACGAATTCGTAAAGTCCAAATGGTGTGGTCAGTGCTGTTTTATGGATATCTTCCGCCACCGGTATTTGGTAATATGCTTTTACTAAATCCAGTTTGGAAAATACCGTGGCATTTTGCAGTCCGATTGCGAAATCGTGAATGTGTGGGATAGGGTATCTATCCGGTACGGTTCGTGCATTTAATCTCCTGAAATCGCCGCAAGGACGCCACGTTGTCGCGTCTGATTTCTGTACCATATGTAGAGGAGATGACCACGCACTTTTGGAAGGTCGGATAATTCCTTGTATCATGCGTTGAAATTCGTCTTTTGCGATCTTGTACTTATCCGGCTTCAGACGTCTGGGGATGGCGTAGACGGGTTGTCTATTCGTTTTAATATAATGCCTTGCATTATGTTTAATATTATCCGTGACTTTGAATGGCTGAGTAAGTTGTGGGTATTTTTGAAACAGCCGACGAATGTACGTCTCTTCAGGTAAGGCAAAACTAATCCCAGTAGACTGGTATCTTGTGGTGATACCTTTAATTACGACTTTTGTTTGGGTCACCAACTTGTGGGGGTTGTCAGGCCTTTTTAGGAACTAACTTCCTCCACAAATAAATAAAAATAAAAAGAAGACTTACATGCAAAACAAACGGAGGTTTATTCACAGAAACCAACCATTAACAAATAAAATATAATTCTCTTTATAATGAGTTCAGAAGTCCTTTTTAAGTGTTCGTATAAAAAAAAGGAGAATGTCTTTTTTTGTTGAACTGTTCATATGTTAAAACATGTTAAGAGAGGCAATAGGTAATGTTCGCCTATGAAATTGTATGAAGCGCGCAGAGCGGTGAAAATGGAAGAGTGATAGTAACACGCGTGGAACGTCCGAATGAAAATGCAGTTGAGAGAGAGATTTGATGTTTGTGTGTGCTTAAATACTATTTGGACCGGCTCCCAGCGAGCTTAAGAGGAAAAGTTTAGAAAAATGTCCTTGGAGAAATCCCATTGGACGGAAACATCACGTGGGGTGCTCTGTACTACGTCCGCTCGTTTTGAGTCGATTTAATATATAAGGCCACGTCGGAATTTGCGTGGGGGTTATTTTTTATTTTTCACGCGCCAACATAATCATAATCATACTGCGCGCCTAAATTGTATTTATTTTTTATAACAATTTTTAATCCGAATCTTAACCGTGTCAACTGGCACAAAATAAAAAAATAATATTTCTATTATTTTTTAAACAATTTTAATAGTTTATTTTGGAAGTATATTCCATAAAGAAAATAAACAACCCACTTTAAAAAGAGAAATTATGAGTTATTTTATATTTTATTCGCAGTTTTGTGTGAGGGGTATCAAAAATTCCCTCAAAATTCTGATACACCTAGCGCTACGCTGGAAGTTAGGAAGTACGTTAGCTGACTATAACCATAAGATCCAATAGAAGAAAAAAAAAGGAAACTAAAATCTGTCAATGAACATTGTGTTCACTTGGTATTAAAACTTTGCATGTTGCCAAATATTTTGTTAAGAATAAATAAATAATTATGTTCTTGTTGTTTACCAGATTTTTTACTGGATGATTCTGTAGTGATATCAGCACTATTTTCCTACGCGCAAGGATTGTGACGTAAGAACACACGCAGGAACATTCGTGATTTGGAGCTGAACAATATGGCCTAACTAACAAAAAGCCATCATGTATATATGTTAATAAAACGTTAATAAAACAACAATACCTCCGTCATTTAATCAATCGATTTTAATATCACAGATTCCATTATTTTTACACTGGAAATTCAGAAGGTTGGCTCTTTTTTTTTACAGATATAAACTTAAGCATTGTTCAATTAGTATTATTGAAAATAATACTAAACAAAGAAAACAAAACAAAAACCGTAGCTATTTTTAAAGCACATCCCTGACCAAAAAAAAAAAAAAAGTGTTCATAACATCGATATTAAAATAAACATTTATTCATAGACGCACGATTATTTTTTTAAATTTTCGCAGCTATACTTAAAAAAAAAAAAAAAAAATTCCAAGTTATAGGCGCACAATATATGCAGCAGAAATATCTCCTGACATGCTATCTTCCCAGTCACGCTCGTGCAGTTTCTGCGCAATCATTAATTTGCATGGATCGAACTGCATATCAGTGTATCTTCTGACTGTTCTGATCAGACAATCCGAAGGCCAAAGCATGTTTACAAGCTGAACGTGTACCTATTTACAATGCCTCCCCACGGGACAGAGTTAGACACCAGGGTCGTTTTTTGACGTGGAGAAATGGTACAAAAAAAAAAAAAAATTGTCTCAGTCGTGAAGGATTTCTCCTCAATCGAAAGAGAACAAGAAATGGAAGTGCAGCATCTGAAGAACAGATACGGTATTTATTTGCTCCCCCACTGAGCAAATTAAGCACAAGGCCGATTTTTAATGTGAGGAGTGAAGGGGAAATGGGGACCAACTCCCCGGGGAGTAGGGGAGCTGGATAGTGACAATTGGTATGAAGGGTTGCCCCTACATTGACCAAGGTCTTATCTGTGGAGTCGCCCCCACATAGGGTCTTTGCTTGCAGTCGATATTTATTTGCTCCCCCACCGAGCAAATTAGGCACAAGGCCGATTTTTAATGTGAGGAGTGAAGGAGAGGGGGAAGGGAAAAGGGGACCAGCTCCCGAGAGGTGGGAAATGGGAGCTGGATAGTGATTTGCCAGCTGGCCCAAGTAGTGTTGCCCCTACATGGACCAGAAGATTGCCACAAGGGCAATGGTCTTTGCTTGCAGCATCTGCCGGAAAAGATACTACACTTTGATCGTCTTTGCTTGCAGCATCTGCCGGAATAGATGGTATTTATTTGCTCCCCCACCAAGCAAATTAGGCACAAGGCCAATTTTTAATGTGAGGAGTGAAGGGAGGGGGAAGGGAAAAAGGGGACCAGCTCCCGAGAGGTGGGAAATGGGAGCTGGTTAAAGGTCAGGTATGTGGGGTTGCCCCCACATCTGGTCTTTGCTTGCAGTATCTGCCGGAACAGATGGTATTTATTTGCTCCCCCACCGAGCAAATTAGGCACAAGGCCGATTTTTAATGTGAGGAGTGAAAGGAGGGGGAAGGGAAAAAGGGGACCAGCTACCGAAAGGTGGGAAATAGGAGCTGGTTAAAGGTCAGGCATGTGGGGTTGCCCCCACATCTGGTCTTTGCTAGTCATAGCTTGCAGCATCTGCCGGAACAGATGGTATTTATTTGCTCCCCCACCGAGCAAATCAGGCACAAGGCCGATTTTTAATGTGAGGAGTGAAGGGGAAATGGGGACCAACTCCCCGGGGAGTAGGGAAGCTGGATAGTGACAATTGGTATGAAGGGTTGCCCCTACATTGACCAAGGTCTTATATGTGGAGTTGCCCCCACATATGGTCTTTGCTTGCAGTATCTGCCGGAATAGATGGTATTTATTTGCTCCCCCACCGAGCAAATTAGGCACAAGGCCGATTTTTAATGTGAGGAGTGAAGGGGAAATGGGGACCAACTCCCCGGGGAGTAGGGGAGCTGGATAGTGACAATTGGTATGAAGGGTTAGCCCTACATTGACCAAGGTCTTATATGTGGGGTCGCCCCCACATATGGTCTTTGCTTGCAGTATCTGCCGGAACAGATGGTATTTATTTGCTCCCCCACCGAGCAAATTAGGCACAAGGCCGATTTTTAAAGTGAGGAGTGAAGGGGAAATGGGGACCAACTCCCCGGGGAGTAGGGGAGCTGGATAGTGACAATTGGTATGAAGGGTTGCCCCTACATTGATCAAGGTCTTATATGTGGAGTTGCCCCCACATATGGTCTTTGCTGCAGTATCTGCCGGAACAGATGGTATTTATTTGCTCCCCCACCGAACAAATTAGGCACAAGGCCGATTTTTAATGTGAGGAGTGAAGGGAGGGGGAAGGGAAAAAGGGGACCAGCTCCCTGAGAGGTGGGAAATGGGAGCTGGTTAAAGGTCAGGCATGTGGGGTTGCCCCCACATCTGGTCCTTGCTAGTCATAGCTAGTCATAGCTTGCAGCATTTGCCGGAACAGATGGTATTTATTTGCTCCCCCACCGAGCAAATTAGGCACAAGGCCGATTTTTAATGTGAGGAGTGAAGGGAGGGGGAAGGGAAAAAAGGGACCAGCTCCCGAGAGGTGGGAAATGGGAGCTGGTTAATGGTCAGGCATGTGGGGTTGCCCCCACATCTGGTATTTGCTAGTCATAGCTAGTCATAGCTAGTCATAGCTTGCAGCATCTGCCGGAACAGATGGTATTTATTTGCTCCCCCACTGAGCAAATTAGGCACAAGGCCGTTTTTAATGTGAGTTAAAAACCAGCTCCCCTTAAAGTAGGCAAAAAGGGGGCACTCTGGTTACCAAAAATAATAATTGTCCCAGTATAGAGAGTTTCCCCTCCATTGACTGGTACAAATTATCTTAAGTGCAGCATCTGCCGGAACAGATGGTATTTATTTGCTCCCCCACCGAGCAAATTAGGCACAAGGCCGATTTTTAATGTGAGGAGTGAAGGGAGGGGGAAGGGAAAAAGGGGACCAGCTCCCGAGAGGTGGGAAATGGAAGCTGGTTAAAGGTCAGGCATGTGGGGTTGCCCCCACATCTGGTCTTTGCTAGTCATAGCTAGTCATAGCTAGTCATAGCTTGCAGTATTTGCCGGAACAGATACTACACTTTGATCTTGGCCCGAAGGCTTCAAGCTGAACGTGTCAGAGACTGAGTAACAGAAAGTCTCACAGTACTGTCTGGTGTTTGAGCGTTTCGAAGTAGCTTTCTTTTCTTTTTTTACATAGGCATCACCGCATTATCAAGGCCAAGAGGCCACTCAAGGAAAGCTTTCTTTTAAGCATCGTCCTGTAGCTCTGAAATTTGCAACTCATAGTTGTATTGATTTTCTATCTGGAACATCATCATGCTGTCCTAAGGTGTGATGAACTCGGAAAGCTCTCTGTGCTGCAGTTACAGATTCACCATTCTTCAAACAGTAAAAACACGATATGCACTACTCCAACAATGAAAGTACACGAAAAGAAAATGGCAAGTTATTAGCTAGATGAAAACATAATTGGCACTTGCATAAGTTCATTAGCTACATATAGTTGAAAGATTAAAATGTGGAAGGTATTTCTGCTGCAGCCTCTATTCCACATTGTAACTTTCATGCTGCTTTATTTTTTAAATCAGTTATCTTGAGAAAGTCATTGAATAATAAAGACGAAACATATAAACAATTTTCCGTTTCTGTTTTTCGCTTTTCATTAAGTCGAATTATTCATATTTTTTTACTAAAGAGTCACTAGTTATCAAGACCTAATAGCCACTCGAGGATACATGTTAATGAGTGTCACGTGGACGGTTAGACAGCACAACGATGATTGGTAATGATGGCAGAATTTGATTAAAAAGGCAGCTCAACAAGAATTAGTTAACATTGGACTTGAATATGGCCATGTTGTAGTCAATCGGAAAGCAACATTATGGCATTGTTCGGTGTACGGAAAATTCTAGGAAAATAACTTTTTTTTTTTATAGAAGTTTGTTTATTTTAGGCACAGAGAAGGAGATGGAAATGATTGACAGTAGTTTTTTTTTTTTTTTTTTTTTACATGGGAGTCACCACTTATCAAGGCCCGGAAGCCGCTCAGGGATAAGGGTTATTGCATGTACAGTAGTCAATGGGATAATATCGTAGTAATCGTTAGTAATGGAGATTTGATAAAGTGTCTTACTTAAGGGGTGGTTTATCAGGAATTTGTTTATGTTGGACTTGAAGACATCCAAGTTGTAGTCAGGTGGGAAACAGGCAAACGGAAGAGAGTTCCACAAGCGTGCACTTCTAAGAAAGAAGCTTTGTTCATGGAATCTACGTTTTGATTTAGGCACAGATAAAGAATGGGGAAAATTATTGACAGTGGTTTCAGCTAGACGGATGTTTTTCGTGAAAGATTGGTGAGGGGGGACTAGAGATTGGAGCTCGGACAACCACTTGCCATGGAAATAACGATAAAACAAAGACAGGCTCGCAACGTCTCTTCTGTGGGAGAGAGGTTGGAGGGAAGAGAAAAAGGCGTACCCCCACTACGCCACGAAGTCTATTTTGTACTCTGTCAAGGTAGGATAGGCTGCTCCTAGCAGCTCCTGCCCAGATGTGGCAGCAGTACTCCATCCTTGGACGTATTTGGCTTTTGTAGTTGTAGCTAGACGAGTTTTTGTTTTGAATGTTTTCCAGGGGGGGGGTCGAACACCTGGCATGAAAATGATGAAAGAAGAGGACATCATGGACTAGATTTCAACGTCGAAGCAGGTTGCTCTAATCAGCTCCTCCCTAGATGTGACAACACTACTCAGTTTTCGTCCATATTTGGCTCTCATACGGGTATAGGATTATTTCGAGAGTAAGATACCTTCTAGCGTGGTAGAATGGTCCAACCATTTTTGTAGCAGTCTTGACAACGAATTTGATGTAAGTTTCCCATTTCAGATCAGGAGTGAAGATCAGGACCAGTAGCATGTGAAAGCAGAAGGTTTCTTCAAGACGAGGGCAATTTATTTCAAGTGGGACCAAGTGATGGTCAGTGCATTGGTGGTGGAAAAAAGGAAAACTTGGTTTTCGACGCATTAAAAGTAATCAGCCACCCTTTTCCTCATTGCAGTACAAGAGTGGAAGAGTGAGAATCAAAAATATCTTAGTCATTCTGCTCTTCGAAGATATGGTTTTATCGCCTACATAAATGTTGACGAATGATTTTAGAATGTGATTTAGAATATTGTTGATGAAGATCAATAAGAGGCTAGGGCCTAGAATCGATCCTTGATTCGCGTCAGTGTGGATACTCTGAACTTCGGACTTATACCAATTAACAACTACTTTTATAAACCTAGAGAGAGAAACGATTTAATGTGAGAAGACATTTTCAGATATTTCATAGCACGAAATCTTACGAAGTAGGACTTTATATCAAACTCTATCAAAGGCCATTATATGTGAAGAGCTATTGCTCTAGAAACGAAGCCTCCGTCAATAGATTCACTGATTCTGTGTATTGTTGTCAGTACATCAGTTGCTGATCTCGCAGGATGAAAACCATATTGCTTGTCATCTAGTAGATTGTTTTTGCTAAGATGATTGACAACTTTTCAATTTAGCATAGATTCACGCAACTTACTCATGATGCACAGAAGCTTTTTAAGAACTATGATTGAAATATTATCAGGGCCAGTTGCTTTGTTGGGAGGAATGGTTTTGATAAGTTTGGCAACATCCTGGACAGATATATATATATATATATATATATATAATTATTTTCACTGTCAAAGAACATCACAGCTCACAAAAGCCATGACAGCCAACAAACCGAGACTCGAGTTTTGCCCTCATTTAGGCTCATCAGTTAGACATATTTAAACTCAGGATTCTAAACCCGAGCCTTTTGCATGCGAGGTGAGTACACTGTCACATGATCAAATGCATCACACACAGAAAAACTAACACAGGCCAAGCAAACTGCGGCGAAATTCGACTATAGAATGAACCTACTTCATCTCATACAAGGTGTGTGGTCATCCAACCAACGAGAACCTAAGCCAACGTCTCACAAGTAGGATTTTTATATTTGCTAGGATGATGCCATCCAACATGCTAACCTAGCAAGCAATTAGTAATAGAATTTTCAGAATGTGAAAGAGTATATAATTATTTCCACAGTCAAAGAACGTCATTATAGCCAACAAACTGGAAGTCCTCATTTGGGCTCATGTTTCATGAGCCAGTAAGAGAAGGGTATAAAGTTGTAGCACTCTTTCTGAAGTCAAGCCTGGGTCTTTTTGTACTTGTGATCCGGTGCCGAGTCCTGCTGACACACCCAGGGTTTGCCAGCGGCCATCTGATTGTACCAGGGAATCACCACACGCTTTAACACATCCAGGTACACTTTGGTGTTGAGTTTCAAGCCGACTTGGAAGATGTGAGGTGGCAGGATGTGGCCCTCACTTGAAACCACACCAAAGGCCTTAATCATGGCCGAAAACTGTGTTGAACTGTGCTCTCAAGCGTTAAACAGTTTGGATTTCATTTTGAGAGTGCTGGCAATGGTCCTGTTGTCATAACTTGAATCGGTAGAGAATATGGGTTGTACAGCGATGCACATCTCACTCGTTGAACATTGTGTCACTTTCAGACATCGTGTTTGAAATTTGTACACAACTGGCCAACTAGTAGATGGTCTGCAACAACAACAAAAAAAAAGAAAACCGGGTTTCTTCAACCGGAAATGGAATCATGTCATCTTTTCTATCGACATCATTCCACCCTCTATTTCAATGTAAACGCTTGGAGTTTTAAGTGTTTGTGTAAATTGTTGGTTCAAAGCAGTTAAACAACTTAATTGGGATTCAACAAATAACTTCTATGGATTTATTAAAATCCTTTCCAATAATTATTGAGAAATCGTCATTTTCTTTTTTGTTTTCTTGAAATGAATGATTTTTTTATAAAAAGAAAAAAACTCTGTCTTTTTTTAGTTGTCCAGTGATAAAGTGAGTTAGTTTTTCAATGATTCACCATTTATAAGTAGGGGAAAAAAAGCAATTACTTCTTAGTTTACAATGTCTTACTTGGAAAGCGGTCTATAACATATATTAATCCAAGATATCTACTGTCTGGAATGTGCAAGAGGCATTATTCTCGAAATATCTTTGACCACAAGAGAAAAACAAAGGAAAAGAGTTACTTCCCTTTCAATGCATTTTCTAGATGTTTCATCTAACACATACCAAAAGATGCTATGAAAATCAAGCTACAAACGATAATTAGAAACACTATTTTAGACTTAAGCCTAATAGAACAAAAACTGCTGTTTCAAATCAAAGCTTGATAAACAAAAGAAAATGCAATTTTAAAATTATGAGGTGCCTTCAATAAGTTTCCAGACTTTTTTGTACACGTATTTAAAATTGTCGTAGACTTCTGATAATTCAATATGTTATAGTTATACATTTTATTAGATGGTTGACCAATTTTTATGATTTCAAGTTCAAATTAACAGCTACAGCAGGAATTGGAATACATCCTACTAAAACCTGATTGCTGCAGCTGGTGAATTTCAAAAATGCGATGTAAAAGGCACTTTATGCAATAAAATTCTGTTTTAAACTTGGAAAAATGCTACAGAAATCTATGGAATGCTTCAGACTACTTTTGGAACATCTTGCACGAATCGAGCATCAGTTTTTGAGTGGCATAAGACATTTAAGGAAGGCAAGGAGTTTGTGAGGGATTATGAGGGATATGGGAAAAGTGAGGAAGAACAGCAGAGTTGATTGGCCATACAAGGTATTTCATGGATAAGAACCGTTGTGTGTCTATAGAAATTATAAGTGCACAGTTTGATGTCAGTGTGGGAACTGTACACACAATTATTCGTGAAGAACTGAAGATGCGTTAGATTTGTGCAAATGAACAGTCCACAATTCTATCCTTGTCACAGACCAAGATTTTCATCAAGACAGTTTCTCACCCTCCCTATAGTCTAGACCTTGGTTATTCCCTAAATTCAAAGAAAACCTTAGAGGCTGTCGTTATGAGACAATTGAGAAGATGAAAGAGGCCGTGACTTTCATGGAGCCTTCCAGAAGTTGTTGAAATAGTACAACAAATGCATTGCAACCGGAGGAGATTACTTCGAAGGGAACTAGAGTTTCATGTGTGTACTATCAATAAAAGTGCCCATACGAAAAGAAAGTCTGGAAACTTATTGAAGGCATCTTGTATACTTGATGGCTGAACAGAACATCTATTTCGAATTTAAGCTAAAAAGTTAGAAG
This sequence comes from Euprymna scolopes, assembly GCF_053919585.1. Classification (NCBI taxonomy): domain Eukaryota; kingdom Metazoa; phylum Mollusca; class Cephalopoda; order Sepiida; family Sepiolidae; genus Euprymna; species Euprymna scolopes. Next base: position 156,602,258 of record NC_136485.1, on the reverse strand, counting down.
AAAAAATATTTTAATGCTAATTATAATTATAGAAGAAAAACTATTTTAGACAAAAAATTGAAAAAAGCAATAGAAAAGTTATTTAAAACAAACTAGATAATACAAGATACTATTTTAAACAAGTGTACACATATTATACACATATCAATATTTTATATAACCTAAAAAAAGGTGGGCTCTCTCTACTATGCTAGAAAACTACTTATGCCTGAAAGTATCCTGTACAATTATAAGGCTACCATTTGTCCATGTATGGAGTATTGTTGTCACATTTGGGCTGGTGCATCTGCTACTAGTCTCTCACTCCTGGACAGGGTTCAAAAAAGAGTTGCCAAACTGATAGGTCCTGAACTGTCATCTAAACTTCAGCCTCTGTTCAATCGATGGAATGTTGCATCCTTCTGTCTGTTCTACAAATGTTTTAATGATGAATGCTCTGACGAACTACAAGCACTTGTACCCCCTCAACGTAAATACCCCCGACAAACCCAACATGCAGCAAAATCCTACCCCTACACAGTAGAGATATGTAGGTGTAAGAAAGCCTTCTACTGTAATAGTTTCTTCTTCAGAACTGCTATACTTTGGAACTCCGTTCCGGTATCCTGCTTTCCCAACTGTACTGACATGCAGAAGTTCAAGTGTAATGTGAACAGACATCTTTCTACTCATCTTCCTTCATAATATCCCTGCAACTTATGTTCCCGATACTAGCCCCCGCCCCCTACTTCAAAGTGGCACTGTGCCTTGTTTGGGGCGAAAATAAAATTTAAAAAAAAGAAAGAAAGACTTTAAGTTAACCGAACTCAAATTTTAGATTTAAAAGTTATGACTATTGTCTCAATCGACACTCCAGATGATAGGCTTTTATCCCTCAGTGGTGCGTGTAGAGAAAAAGACGACACCCTATAAGAAGAGTACCTTTCGTGTAAGTCTCCGCTCCCATGAACATTTGTATATTCTTTGTATTTGGAAAATAATATGAAATAATGATGTTATGACGGAATAGACTGAAAAATAAATAATTTTCTGAAAACGGAAGGAAATAGGAATTATGAATTACCAAAGCCTGTTTGACGTTAACAAAATAATATTTATTATTACAAAATATATACATGAGTATAAAGAATTTATTAAGAAAAGACAATATGGCACAATCACGTTGACACAGCGGTTCTCGCCAGATCACTGAAGTTAAGCAACGTTGAGCCTGGCCAGCACCAGGTGGGTGACCATTTGAGAAGGTGAGGTGCTGTATGTACCACGAGGTAAAAATACCAGAGTGAGAAACGGGCGAGGTCTATCTTTCTCTCGAGGGTAGATAGGACTCTCTTAAGCCATGGTAGGCACCCCATCTAGTGATGGCGTCACGATAAAAAATACCCTTGATAGCCCTGGCGAAGCATCAAGTATTCAGCTACCGTCAAGATTTGAATTGCACTACAAACTCGTGCAGTAAGTTCAATCTCGGTTACGGCCGCGTTGGACGGATGGATGGATAGAAGAAGAGAGTTCGCCTACGTAATTGTGTGTGTGCACTGTTGAAAAATGCAAGTGCATTGAAAGGAATTGTAGCAAAAAGAAAAATATCGAAGTACGGTCGTCTTTGATGTTGTAAGAAAAATACAAAATAGATAGTCACATGACCGACTTTTATCATTTTAGGAATTGAAGGTGTTATGCTTAAATTTTATTGAGATCCGGGAACTTGATTAAAGGACGGTGAAACTCGGGTTCTTTGAGGAGTCACAACATAATTGAGGGCTTAATGCATACAACTGAGAGTGTCCGGCGGACACAGACGTCGAAAGACATAGCTTCTGAATCACTACTTATAAATTCCTTGTTTATTTCACCTTTTATAGCTGGGAAGAAATTAAGTTCGATTCCTGAAAATATAACTTCAAATTTCAGCACGAGTGCTTTCTACTAATTGGAAACATAATACATTTATATTTATTATTTTTACCGGGTGTTCTGCGTCGATCCAAATGTGCATACAGCATTATGCACCGTTTTTGTTTGGACAACACAGGGTGGACATCTTGTGTTCTGTGTGTTCACTACATACCTTCATAAAGTTTGGTCATATAGGTTTTAAAATAGTAACATTTAATTAATGAAAACAAAGAACCTGCAAAAAGAAAAAAAAAACATCTCATAGAGACAACAATAAGAGAGGAAAATATTTTTTAAAATATTTTTTGATAATAAGTACAATATTTTTAAATAATAAGTAAGATATTTTTAATAATAAATAAAATATTTTTAATAATAAGTAAAATATTTTTAATAATAAGTAAAATATTTTTAATAATAAGTAAAATATTTTTCAATAACTAAAATATTTTTAAATAAGTAAAATATTTTTAAATAAGTAAAATATTTTTAAATAAGCAAAATATTTTTAAATAAGTAAAATATTTTTAAATAAGTAAAATATTTTTAAATAAGCAAAACATTTTTAAATAAGTAAAATATTTTTAAATAAGTAAAATATTTTTAAATAAGTAAAATATTTTTAAATAAGTAAAATATTTTTAAATAAGCAAAATATTTTTAAATAAGTAAAATATTTTTAAATAAGTAAAATATTTTTAAATAAGTAAAATATTTTTAAATAAGTAAAATATTTTTAAATAAGTAAAATATTTTTAAATAAGTAAAATATTTTTAAATAAGCAAAATATTTTTAAATAAGTAAAATATTTTTAAATAAGTGAAATAATTTTCATAATAAGTAAAATATTTTTAATAATAAGCAAAATATTTTTAAATAAGCAAAATATTTTTAAATAAGCAAAATATTTTTAAATAAGTAAAGTATTTTTAAATAAGCAAAATATTTTTAAATAAGCAAAATATTTTTAAACAAGTAAAATATTTTTAAATAAGTACAATATTTTTAAATAAGCAAAATATTTTTAAATAAGTAAAATATTTTTAAATAAGTAAAATATTTTTAAATAAGCAAAATATTTTTAAATAAGTAAAATATTTTTAAATAAGCAAAATATTTTTGAATAAGTAAAGTATTTTTAAATAAGTAAAATATTTTTAATAAGTAAAATATTTTTAAATAAGCAAAATATTTTTAAATAAGTAAAATATTTTTAAGTAAGTTAAATATTTTTAAATAAGCAAAATATTTTTAAATAAGTAAAATATTATTAAATAAGCAAAATATTTTTGAATAAGTAAAATATTTTTAAATAAGTAAAATATTTTTAAATAAGCAAATATTTTTAAATAAGTAAAATATTTTTAAATAAGTAAAATATTTTTAAGTAAGCTAAATATTTTTAAATAAGTAAAATATTTTTAAATAAGCAAAATATTTTTAAATAAGCAAAATATTTTTAAATAAGTAAAATAGTTTCCATAATAAGTAAAATATTTTTAAATAAGCAAAATATTTTTAAATAAGTAAAGTATTTTTAAATAAGTAAAATATTTTTAAATAAGCAAAATATTTTTAAATAACTAAAATATTTTTAAATAAGTAAAATATTTTATAATAAGCAAAATATTTTTAAATAAGTAAAATATTTTTAAATAAGCAAAATATTTTTTAATAAGTAAAATATTTTTAAATAAGTGAAATAGTTTTCATAATAAGTAAAATATTTTTAATAATAAGCAAAATATTTTTAAATAAGTACAATATTTTTAAATAAGCAAAATATTTTTAAATAAGTAAAGTATTTTTAAATAAGCAAAATATTTTTAAATAAGCAAAATATTTTTAAATAAGTAAAATATTTTTAAATAAGTACAATATTTTTAAATAAGCAAAATATTTTTAAATAAGTAAAATATTTTTAAATAAGCAAAATATTTTTGAATAAGTAAAATATTTTTAAATAAGTAAAATATTTTTAGATAAGTAAAATATTTTTAAATAAGCAAAATATTTTTAAATAAGTAAAGTATTTTTAAGTAAGCTAAATATTTTTAAATAAGTAAAATATTTTTAAATAAGCAAAATATTTTTAAATAAGCAAAATATTTTTAAATAAGTAAAATAGTTTTCATAATAAGTAAAATATTTTTAAATAAGCAAAATATTTTTAAATAAGTAAAGTATTTTTAAATAAGTAAAATATTTTTAAATAAGTAAAATATTTTAAATAAGTAAAATATTTTTAAATAAGTAAAATATTTTTAAATAAGTAAAATATTTTATAATAAGCAAAATATTTTTAAATAAGTAAAATATTTTTAAATAAGCAAAATATTTTTTAATAAGTAAAATATTTTTAAATAAGTAAAATATTGTTAAATAAGTAAAATATTTTTAAATAACTAAAATAGTTTTCATAATAAGTAAAATATTATTAAATAAGCAAAATATTTTTGAATTAACTAAAATATTTTTAATTAAGTAAAATATTTTTAAATAAGCAAAATATTTTTAAATAAGTAAAATATTTTTAAATAAGTGAAATATTTTTAAATAACTAAAATAGTTTTCATAATAAGTAAAATATTTTTAAATAAGCAAAATATTTTTGAATAAGCAAAATATTTTTAAATAAGCAAAATATTTTTAAATAAGCAAAATATTTTTAAATAAGCAAAATATTTTTAAATAAGCTAAATATTTTTAAATAACTAAAATATCTATAAATAAGCAAATATTTTTAAATAAGCAAAATATTTTTAAATAAGTAAAATATTTTTAAATAAGTAAAATATTTTTAATAATAAGTAAAATATTTTTAAATAAGTAAAATATTTTTAAATAACTAAAATATTTTTAAATAAGCAAAATATTTTTAAATAAGCAAAATATTTTTAAATAAGCAAAATATTTTTAAATAACTAAAATATTTTTAAATAAGCAAAATATTTTTAAATAAGCAAAATATTTGTAATAATAAGTAAAATATTTTTAAATAAGCAAAATATTTTTAAATAAGTAAAATATTTTTAAATAACTAAAATATTTTTAATAATAAGTAAAATATTTTTAAATAAGTAAAATATTTTTAAATAAGTAAAATATTTTTAAATAAGCAAAATATTTTTAAATAAGCAAAATATTTTTAATAATAAGTAAAATATTTTTAAATAAGCAAAATATTTTTAAATAATCAAAATATTTTTAAATAAGCAAAATATTTTTAAATAAGTAAAATATTTTATAATTTTAATCGTGTATAGTCATAGGATGAATTGCCAAGTTTTTATTCGTTCGTTTGTGGTTATTAGGTTTAAAATACAAAGCAATACTCTCTACTATTATATAAGATGAACTTTGTATGTATGTGAGAGAGAGAGAGAGAGCTCGTTTCATATGGACTCCTAAACTGCTGGGCCGATTTTTTTTTTTTTTTCAATTCGCACAAATGTACTTCATGTGTCTGGTACAGATAAGTTTTGTATGGGAATGGCATCGATAAGTATCAATAATCGAAAAAATCCGATGAAAAAAGAAAGTCATGGTTAATTTCAGAAGCGTTTTGTATGGGTAGTTATTCGATACAAGTCCCGGAGATGACGAATTCTCAGTAGGCAGTTGGTCTGTACAGGTTCCGGACTTCATAATTTTGCAGCCAAAGAGCAGAAGATCCTTCTCGTGTTGACACGAAGAAAATACACGCAACGTTATTAAAAAGGCTTACTTTTTATGGAGCCTAATTGTTTGGATATCTGCAGTAGAACGGACTTGCCTAGATCCATATTGTCAGTCAGAAAGAAGTTTATTATCTATGAGATGGCGAACTATTGCTTGATTGATTAAGCACTCAAAGACTATGGCAAAGAGAGAGAAGAGGCTAATAGAGCGATAATTTAGTGGGCCAGTTCTTTCACCAGAATTCTTGAAAACTGGTACCGCAGAAGCAATTTTTCAGCAGTCCGAAAAGCAAGATTCGGTAAGATATTTGTTAAATAATTTGGAGACAACCGGAGCAACCTCAACAGATACATTTTTGAATAGTATAATAAGGATGCGATCGAGTCCACGTGCCTTCGAGATGTCTATTTTTACGGCATCATGAATAAGGAGATAGGTGATTTTAAGATCATTGAGTGCGGCTTCTGTACACAAAGGAAAATTTGGGAGAGAGTGGCTTGTTGGGTCTAAAGTGGAGTTGGAGGCAAACTTTCAGACAAACGGATTTGCCTTTTTGATTGCTGTGAAGACAATCTCAGGGTTGTTGGATAGAAGAGGAATTGTTGATTGACCATTATTTACTATACTATTGCGAATTCATATTTTCAACGACTCAATGCATTTTCTGGTGACTTCGGAATGTCTTCTCTTGGCTGCGGCTATTTCACTCTTACAATTATTTCTAGCTTCTACAAACTTTTGCCCATTTGTATTAGACATGTCGGATAAGTCAATTTCACAGATGAAATCAAATTAAATATGGCGTTTCATTCTGCATCTTGTGGGATCGGGGAGATAATTATGTGTTCCTTAGTCAATCGCAGTATAGTAATTAAAACAGTAGTCTGGTAAAGATAATAATTAAAACACATCCTTATAAAACTACATTTAATTTTTA